>NW_006917092.1:5576518-5583787 GCF_000516985.1 Pestalotiopsis fici W106-1 | reverse complement strand
CCCCCCCCCCCCCCCCAGTGTCTGGTCTCGATTATCGTAAGTCCAGGATTTGTGAGACATGGCCAAAACTCGACCGGCCCCTGTGGGATTGACATTCCGTTTGTGACTAGTGGCCCTTCCATGTAAGAATCCGGAGCAGTTATGCGTGGAGGGATGGCCTGCGGCATCTCATTTCTTCAACAATGTGAGCGTGCAAAGTGCCATGGGCATCGACAATCGTATATGGTCTCCCATAGACCTAGAGCTTGAACTAGACTTTTTTGAGACTGGCGCCATGACCCAGTCGGTAATACGACAGGTTCAAAGCTTGTTGGACTCGGGAAAGATCCGCGTACTGGTTATGAATGGTGACTTGGACGCGTTGGTGTAAGTAAAGGTTTTTTCATTCTGCAGCCTACCCATCAGTGAAAATCTCAGCGAGGGTGGAAAGTCTACAGTGAAAGAGTATAGGACAAAGCTAAGCACCTTCTCTCGGTGGACAGCATATCTGCAGGACAAGCTCGCATATTTGACAAATTACCTTGGAAAGGTCAGCTTCACTATCGCCAAATGGCTTGGAAAGAGTGGTCTGTGCCTGGAGATGACGGCCGTTCTTCCCGTGGGCTTATGAAGAATACTTCGTCTCTGAAGTTTGTGAGATTTGAGCACGCCGGGCATATGGTCCCAGGAGATGACCCTCGAGGAGCGTCTGCTGTCATCAACGAATGGATAATGGGTTAGACACAATATCAATTAATACGAATGGTAATAGTCTATATCAACGCCAGAGTGCAGTGCACATCAAGCATGAATCATAGCGCTTGACAGCAATCGCGGTCCAAGTACGGCCCGTCTAAACGTTGAACTATGCATGCATAACTGAATGGCCAACCCGATACGTAGGCGTTGCCACACTGGGATTCGGTGAAGACGCGGTCCGCTTGAGTCCATTATTGATCAATTGACCCATTTGACTAAATATACGGGAAACTTTCTTTTCTCTGGCGATGAATTCGAGCAAGTACTCTACGGAGCAGGCATGGTATCGATGACCTACTAGGTTAGGTACCTATATAGTGAGTGAGGGGAAATCGAGAGGCTTTGACGCTAGATTCTAGAGCACCATTATAGCGCATCTTGGCGGCGGCGGCCTATATACGACCCGTATACGCCCTTGAACCATACACTAGCGATTTGCTGGAGAAAGGACTAATGCCTTCCCCAGGGGATCGCTCGCAGCTGCATCTCAATTTAGTGGTTAACTCGATTTTCCAACCCTTAAAAGAAGCCCGTATCCTCGGATCAGTGCCAATAAACATCGACGCTCAGCTCTGAAGTTCACGCCGCCAATCAGCACGTCACATCCTACTTCCGCAGCCTTGAATATGAATTCTCACCGTGGTTAGGAGCAAGGTTATGTTGGTATTATAACTGCATTTACCAATGTGGACGGCTTTTAGCCATCCAACTCCAGTGTTCCCACGGATTTTCGGCAAGCGCCATGTTGTCTCTAACATACTTGTCCATAATTCCCGAAGATCTGATTCCACTTTGTATAGCCAGCCTAGCATATTTCATTGCAAGCCAAGGCTCTCCTATACCATTGTACTGGAGAGCTGCAAGCGTGTATGCCTCGTCAATAACTAGCCACAATCCCTCTTGTTCATAGAGTGAAATAAGCAGCTCAGCCATCCCTGTAGCTGTCGAAGGCGCCAGTATACCGTTCCTGAGCTGTTCTTGTAGATATTGGATTTGAAGAACCCGTGCGTCTGACACGGCAATCATTTCTCTTTTTTGTGAGCAAGATGGACAGCTGCATTTGAAATGCCAGGACTGCTCCAATTGTTGCGACCGCTCCTCTCTGGTTCGCACCGGACTATAATTGTGCGGGTCAGCGTAATTGACCGAAAGCTACAAGACCTGCAATTGACTCACTCTATGTATGACGTGGTAATTTCTTCGCCAGCGAAAATGGGACGTACGGCATAGACGTTGTGTGTAAATGTATCTATATCGAAATGGTAGCCGGCGTTCGGTCTACAATCGTGATTCATACGTGAAACTATTGAATCAGTAAAAGTCACTATAAAGAACCTGACATTTCGTACTTTTTGTGAATACTGACTTGAATCTGAACTCAGTCAAATTGTCTTGTACCCCGCCCAGAACTTCATCGAGCGATATGTCGAAAGAATTGTATAAAATGATCCGGGATATTCTCTCAGAATGTTCCGTTGTGTGGTAATGGGTGGAGAGATTCAAGTACTCCCGTCGATGCTCTTCAGGTAGGGAGTCGATTGCGCCAACCTCCAAATCGATAAGAGTCTCTGGAACATGTTTGATGAGGTTGCGATCGACCATAATAGAAGCTGTGGAAGCCATAATTCTTTCGCCCGCCTCGATATTTCGAGTTGCAACAAGGGCCATGTCCTTCCCCGTCACTTCCAGTACTTCGTACGCTACATCTTGCTTCATGTCGCGAGCTACAGCCTGCTGCACATTCGCGTCCGAGAATGGCCGAAACTTCTGGATTTCAAGAGCGCGCTCTGGAGTAGTGATAATGCTTATTCCCTTTCCTGCGAAATTTGGATTCGAGAAAATACAATACTCTTCTTCCCCTCGTTTTGCGCAAGGTAGGATGCGCCTCCAAGGCTTTGTCTCCTCGTATGTGTATTCTATGTGGGGTTCGTGATCCCGTCCGCTAGCGAGACACCATGACAGGTCACTTTCGTTTAATAGCTCGATGCTAGAATTGGTATTTGTCGCTGACACAGCATGCTTCCCTAGCAGGCAAAGCATAAATACCATTATGCATTGATAATGCATTGCAAGAATTGATTGGGACAATGCCACTTTCATGAATGACAATCGAACTCCGATGCTGAAATAATTGATGAAGCGCGCTCGATATCTTCATGGATGAAAGTGCACACAATACGAAGGATTTCCTCATCTTATTTAGACTTCAGTATTTACCAGATTAATGAATTTCGGCTACCCCATAATTTTTGACCAACCTAGGTCCCTTTCATAGCTGAGTCAAACAGACCCTTAGTCAGTCAATCGAAGCGGTCGCTTGGTCGGGCCAAAGTGTTTATCGCACTCTTTTATTTTTATTTTTTATTTTCTAGAGGGTAAAGTAAAAATGTTTGAACTCATCAATACGTTAACGACGGGTCAAGGTGTTGGTTTAGAGAATAAATACATTGACAGTCGGCTCACATTCTCTGCAAACCCTAATTGAATCGAGGATGTAAACTTACGCGGATGCTATGATCTTTGAAGTTGTTCACCTGAACTTTTAGAATTTGCAGGATCAGGGTCTTATTACCTGCAGCGAAGACTGCTTGAAATGTCTAATATATTCTTTTTTTCAGATGGCATGACTAAAAACCCAATCATCAATCGCATTTATTTAGGCACCTTATCGTTAATTTGTGTGCTATAGCAAACACAGGCGTATTGGATCTGGCATTTGCTAATACTAATTCGTCTGTCATGACTCATTTTCTCTGCGGTCAGCGCTAAATGTCAGAACTGTTAGAAGCAGTGATTGGGGCTTGGTAAAATAAGTGGTGGACCCTTTTGATTGACTTATTGTGTCGCGTGGGTAATGTGCGTATGTAAAAGAGCAGCACCGTAAGCGAACCCGCGGTTCTCGGGAAAAGTTGGACAGTAACACAATACCAGACTGAGTCAGAATCGTACCAATTGTGGCTAATTATTATCACCTTGTTATGAGTGATATTGAGAAATTTGTTTCAAGTCCGGTAGTCTCAATGCTCAGTCTTTCAACGTCAATTCACAAGGGCTTCCTCTCTTAGATTGTGCCACGGTCGTCTGCCCTCACATCCTCACAATGGAACCCGGCAAAGCGAGCTATATTGAGGTGGAAACCACCATTCCTGTCATTGAAGGCTACCCCTCTCGTATTGAAACTAGTCGTCTGCTCATTCGACCACTGATCTCATCTGACCTGGACAATTTGTGGTCTTTGAGACGCGCAGCTGCAGTTATGAACCCCACAGGCCGCGGAAGACCAGATTCTGACATTGAGGAAACAAAGGAGGAGCTCTCTGCTCTGAGAGGTCCGTGGTATAACTCGCATCTGTATTATGGTATATTTCTCAGAAATCGCGATGGAGTAGAGGGCGACTTGATTGGGGATGGTGGGGTTCGACAACTCTTTGATACAGAGAGTGGTTGGCCTGAATTTGGCTACAAATTCAAGGAAGAATACTGGGGCAACGGTTACGCGACCGAGTTCGCCAAAGCTTTTCTGGAGGTTTGGTGGGGCCTGGCACGTCAACCTTCAAAACTTAGCATTCACCCTGCACTACTTGATCATTACCACTCGCTGAACGCGCGAGAGCAGCTATATGGATGGTCGAGGGTAACCAATAAGGGCAGCGAAGGAGTCCTGCTGAAATTGGGGTTTCGGTATCTTTGTGAGCTGGACAATATGGTGCCCGAGTGGCGAATAGCGTATCAAATACAAAACGAGTAAAGGATGCTCGTTTCCATAAGAGCTAGCTGGTAGCAACTCAACTGATCGCATCTCCAATACGCCAACCTAAACACACTGCTTGCTGCATCGGAAATCAATGTAAAAAAGTAATTTGCCTTATTGTTTCAGGAGGAAGTATTTGGCTTTTCTATCACACATGAATTAGGAACGTATAAAAAGGAAGAAAGAGGGGTGCGAGGAAGAATTTGATCAGTTTACGAGTTTCGTAAGGCATCAATTAGGACTATCGTGATGTTTTGGTGCTCAAGTAGAGAACTAGGTTCAAAAGGTCTGATCGATCCGCGCCTAAGTAACTAAGGCTAGACATTATGCCGCTATCGCTTGACGACGTCCCGTGCAAGCACTGACCGGAGTGACCTGAACATGGCAAATCACTGGATTATCGCAACTTAGCCAATGGACCGAACGCATCATGGTAGGCAGTATAGCTCGACATTAGGAATTGTTGTAGGGCGGGGGTACGGCCATAAGGCAATGCTCGGGGTGTAGCCCCACTGCACTGTTACTGACCATCCCTCGCTGCAATCTTCATTCCGCCCATCATCCATCATTGACCGTCATCCGCCATCAAGCTTTCAACGTTTACATTTCGCGTTGTAAGAGTAGCGTAAAACCAAAAGACTGGTTTCTCAATCGGTTCAGACACGCTCTCATTGTCAGAGTGCTAACTTTGCTCCAGACAACCTTGAGGTCAAAGAAACTCCCCACCTGCTGGAGTTGGTGACGACCCCTCATGTAACCAAGTGGCCGAATTCGCCAACTGAATGCAATGTATGGCGTCGTTGCCAAAGCCAATACTAAAACCCACTTATATATCGAAGTCTCGACAAGTACGTCGCTGATGCAAAACCCGCCCTCCCTCCCCTCCATCCCTTTCCTATTCGAGTGGCGGTGTAATCTTGTTCCCCAAGAATGGGTCCTCGTCGGCGGTATAAACATAGTTACCTTCTGCGTCGAGTGGATATGATTTGCCTATAGTTTTAAGTCCATTAGCGATAATTGGCAGGCATATAGTTTCACGGCTTTATTGACTACTCACCAAGGAAAGGATGAACCAATGTGACATTGTCATATATATCGAAATGGCGGTCTCGCGCCCAGTTGTTCACTTTGTCCCAATTGTAACAGCTGTGTTCCGATCGGAAATTTGTCAATGGCCTCCGATTGTTATCTACCCAGTCGTAGGAACCGAGCGAAATGTCGGCCTTGCACATTAAGGTTAATCGGATATCTAGTGCAGTAATTAATCATTCCACTCTTCGTTGCGCTGCCGCCGCCGCCGGGGAGTTCTAAACTTACTGTCGATGCAGTGATCAAGGTGGTCTTCCAGGTGCCTCTGAAGTTTGACATTGCCCTTGAAATAGTAATCGGGATACAAAGCCTGCCTCAATAGTTTGAGACAGTGAATTTGGTGATGTACGTTCAGTCCACTCCAATAGTATTCTGTGAGATGACCAGACGCATCCGATAAACGTACAGACGTCCGGTCGATTTTCTTGAGATCCTCGGCCTTGATTCTCAGATTGCTATATGCAACCAGCTGGTTCCATGCGGCATCCAACTCTGGCGACGGAGGGCCTTTGTATACATTCTCATCTGTCCCAACCTCGTTCCAGAAGAAGACCTTTTCGGGCTGCAACGCCTCACGAGCTGGGGCTGGATTTTGTTTTCAACAATTAGTATGATAACCAATGCGCTTGTTGAGTAAATACTTACACCATACCATGGATTGATCATCCGCGCATTGATGATACTCTTGGGAAGAGACCGTGATTGTCAGAAATAATGCGCAGTAGAAGGCGAGACAAATACAGTGGACCCAGAGCCACGGAAACCGGCGAACGTGACCACCTGCGGGGTACGTTGAGGTTTTATCGAGCAAAGTGTCTTCACTTCCAGAGTCCGTTTCATCGTGGGTGTCTATACCGCTATAGATTGGTGGTTTCAGGCGTGAATAAAACCAGACCGATAGCCGCTGCATACGAGTAGCGGCCATTTCGTGTTGTTGAGTATGCTCGCAATTGATCCAAACGGAACAGCAAGTGCCACGCTGCTTGATGAGTGGACTATACTCTTCACCAAACAGTACACCAAAACTTGTAATATCCAAGATGGAAATGGAAGTTTTAGCAAAGGGATTACATCCGTGCGGAAGTGTTGACTTCATGGCCACATGGCCTAGACGGATATTTACGGTAAAGAACTTGTCTTGATTCGTCATGATACGTATGAGTCAGTGGTACATAATATATGAGTAAGCCCGCCATCAAGAGAAAAATGTGGCATTAGGAGTGGGGAATTAGTCATATTAGAGTATAATTATTCACAAGATAGAACTTCGCTATGCATAGAATCATCTATTATATATAGAGAATTTCTAAACACTTATACGCACGTACTCTACCATCCAGTCTCTGTCACAACTTCACTAAAAGTCTTACAAAACAATTCTACCCTTGCGTATTTTTTTCGTCTCGCTATAAACAATGAAGCCTACATCGATTTTGATCCTCAGTAGCGCGCTAGTCGCATTGGCGTCGCCTTTGAATCGTAAGTAAGGACTATGCCTCATCAGGTGTGGCTTGAATCTCAAATAGATTTTGTGTATATATTGATTTTGTGGTAGCCAGCAATGCCGTACTGAACCAGGATGATGCCAAGGCCTACAAGCGCAGCGCTGTTCAGGAGGCTCAGGATGATGCGAAGGCTTACAAGCGCAACGTCGAGGTAGCCCAAGACGATGCGAAGGCTTACAAGCGCAA
>NW_006917092.1:5528372-5576418 GCF_000516985.1 Pestalotiopsis fici W106-1 | reverse complement strand
GCGAAGGCCTATAAGCGCAACGCTATTCAGGAGTCTCAGGACGATGCCAAGGCCTACAAGCGTGTGTAAAATAGTGTAGAGCCTGATCTTTAGAATCCATTAGAGTTCTGAACTTAGATCTTGTGGGCAAGTCAGAATTATGTTGGAATTGTGGTCACGGCCGTGTTTTCAACTAACCGATGCTGGGTTGATATACCTGGTTCAACACCAGGTTTGTGGCAGGTATTACGGATAGCTTCAGGGTTTTGGACGAATGAAAGGAATTCCATTGTGCTTAGAAAATTTGTTACAAAGTCAACTGTTCCAATTGTAGGACGTCCGCTATCCTCTTTAGTTATTCCATTTTGAGACTACAAAACTTTGCTCACTTCATGGGCTTTCCCGTGCAATACCAAGGGCCGTCACTAGGAAACCTGTCGATGGATATCAATAGATCATGTCTTAGTACGCAATGTCAAGACTATGATAGGCATTCTATGCAATATGTTCCGGGAAGTTCTTATGAATTATCGTGGTCTACTTGATTTAGAGCTCTCCACCAAGTGATACCGAAATGGGCGGGAACTTTGGGTGCTGTTCTACATGATTTCAACATCTCTGCTTATTGAAAATACTTGATTCAGAACATCTCTCGCATGGCAATGCCCACAAAAAGCGAAGTATTGTATTTGTTGTCTGAGTAAACGATTCCGAGTTTGTGTTGCCTGCAGATACTTTTCATCAAATGCGAAGGGTTCCGACATTCGATCATCTGCTCCCGACTATTCGTGTGTCGAAACATTGGACACAAATTAATAACCATAAGTATTCGGCTTCCCTCCTTTCTTTTCATCATGTAGACGGCAATTGCAGATGGTAACTTCAGAATCCGTCGACTGGTCGAACCGTTCCGAACTACCTCTGTACCAATCTGCACCAATGATCTCGTATTCTGATACCAGACTAATTACAGGCATTATCCATGAGATCACTATTAAAAAGTCCTATCAGATTGCCTTTGCAATCTTCATCAGCAGATTCAGATCCATATCTGTCCCTATACCTAGATCTCCGAGGCGCTGCAATACATTTGATTTCAGATCAACCTTCTATGTGCAAAGGGATATAAAAACCCCACGAATTCTCTGTATTAGTCCTTCACCTACGATAGGTATAGTATGCCGTTAGTTTTGACAGTTTCATCGGATTGTACTGAGTGCGAACTGGTTACATAGTGTGTTTCATCGAACCCATAGCAGACTATTCGGTAGTCCCACGGAATCAGTAATGCTTAATATTTCTACTCGAGCTCTATCATATATTCCAGCTTTTTCATAAAGAACATTGTACTATACAACATAAAAGAACTTTGTGCCATGCAAAATCTTGAGCTGGGTCAGTGACCAGCTCGGCGGGTATATGCTTCTGCTCGCGCCTGCTCGTGGCAATCGATCTAAGCTGTTCTACAGCCGTTGGCTCCATTATCGGCCTTCTTTATTCTGCTGTAGAATGTGCGCTCGAGACAGTCGGAACACCTTTCCCAGGTCCCTGCTGGGGCAGCAAAGTAGCATAAGAACGAGTAAGGTTTGTGGCAAGTGAACTTGACCCGGAGATGTGGAAGGTAGCATTATGCTTGCGACCAAAGCCCAAGTATTTGGAGCCTAAGTATTCCAATATCAGCAGAAGTAAGGGGGAGTTGTAATCAGTGGAAAGTGTTTTGAAAGAAAGAGAAAAAAAAAACAAGAGTCGAATAAAGGAGGTGCATGCATGAACAAGGAGGGCAAATAACGAGATACGAACCTCACGCTTGAGTTTCTGCGACACGTGCTCCACGCTTGCAGAGTCTTTTGTGAAGTCGCCAATATTGATATCGACTTGATGTTTCCTCGCCACCATACACTCCTCCACATATATTTCCTCCGCACTCTTCACGATCTCCCTCATGAAATCGGCCCGCTCCCAATTGCTCCACGCTTTGGAATGCTCCCTTATATCCGAAAGAAAATGCGATAGCTTCCTTGCTCGGCTCAGTGACTGCTTATGAGATAGCAGTGCAGAGTCGCGGACATCGGAGGTATAGTAGCACAACAAGGCGTCATCAAGATCGTCAAAGCCAAGTTGTTTGCTACATTCCATGAGATGGCTTAGTCGATCAGATAATGATGAGTCGGGACTTGGTCGTGTACAGCTACCAGAGTTGCTTTTTTCGGACCCCGGATCGACCTCTGTAGTTGCTACTCGCTCGCTATCGGATGAAGATCCCAATCTCTCACTAGACTCGATAAGCTGGCAGTGGCCATCAATATCTGACTGAATTATCGAGCTCGTATTCTTCTGATGTATGTCAAAGTTGCCGTTTACCTCCTTAGATAAGGAATTCGATATCCCAATGTTTTGGACTGTAGCTGGCCTGTTGTTCTGACCGTCCAGATCAGACCATGGCCAGCCACGCTCCTCCGTAACGGATCTAGTTCTTGGTTCTGTTGTTGGATGTGGGGGAGCTCTCTCGACAAACGGTTCAAAGTCGGCTATGAGCGGTTGGGCTCTGGAGGATGTACTGAAAGTAGACGAAACTGGCTCCTCGGCAACGCCTGGAATATTGCAATATTCAGCAGAACGAAGATACTCAGATGCGAACATCTCTTTGCTGTTCCAAGCCATCGCTGCTTCCGTTGAGGTATTGGTTGTAGATAGGCTCGTCGGCGGCGAGTTGAGTCCTATCAATCCACCATATGGAGATATTGGTTGAGACATATTTTGCCTTGAGGGCGATTTGTTCTGGCTTATTTCGACCGCATGTTCAAGTTCACGGATTCGCGATTTGAGCTTCTCCCCTATTACCACTGCGATTAGAAAGAAACCATGAGTCAGCCTGTAATCTTATGAGAAAACGTACGATGAGTGCGTTGAGCTTTCCGATTCTGCATTCTCTTCTTTTCTTTGGGATCTGTGATGCTGGTCAAGTCTTCATGATCCATTTTTCATCGCCTGATTTGCGATATTCGTTCTTCTGGGTGCTTAGTTATAAGATCAAGGATATATGTGAGCGGTATGGGATAATTAATTGTGAGTATTACCTGACGCGTGTATATTGCTGTGGAAGGCGATGAGAAATACAATCTAAGGATCGAGCCCAGAATTGAAGATACAAAGTAGTTGCAGCTGCTTATAACATTAACATTCAAGAATAAACAGAAAGGATACTAGAGACGCAGTTAACGCCAATGCGGATACCTGCGACCCCGCAGTATGGGTGTCTTCACCAAGCCGCCCGCCACTGCCGATAGATGTTCACAGGGTCACGATCTTGTCACCGTCAACCACCGCGATAATTGACCACTGGCTGGCTGGGTGATCAATATGATCATCGACGGCAATGACATATATATTCAGAACGGACTGCACCCGTCTATCTAGGTAGCTATCACCTTTGTGATCAATCTTAGCATTCATCTTCTCCGTGGGTCAAGCACCACTATCGTGAATCAATCAAGAGCCCTCTTAAAGGCCATTTTCTGTAAGTATACAATTGGCTAGCATTTTTCGGCATCTGAAAGCATATCTACAACCCGCGCGGGCCAAGCTAGGTTAGCTACTTAGGCCAGGTTAGTTGATTAACTGGCACCCCCACATTTTGTAAGACCTCAACGTGGTGTTCAGTAAAATCTCAGAGTCGCCCAGTGTCACATTCGAGTTGCATCTAATAGCGGGAATGTGTAGGATCCCGGTGCGGGATCGTGCATAAGGTTTACCAGGGGCTGGTAAAGGCTGGGAGAGTCGACTGGAGGGGGAACTCGTCCGTCACATGGAGACACAATGAATGAACGTAAACGATACTAATGATGAAGTGGTCTTGGAGTGTAGTTGTATATAATAATGTGCATTCTTTCGTGGATCATTTACCGCAACCCTAGAGGAAGCGGCGCAAAGCCCTTGTACAAGAAACGACATCCAACCTCGGCGCCCGATGTACCTTCATACGTGGCTTTTACCGTAACTCCGATTCATGCCGGGAAGACCCAATCGGAGATATCATATTGCAGGATTGAAGATACTTTCAATCGTTATTTGGCTTTGTAAAACTCCCCGTTTCTGACCGAATTTGCGTTTTGGTACACATAAGAAATCATGGCAGAAATATACACATGGCTACGTTTTCATAGATCACCACAGCGAACGCCTTGCGACGAACTGGTTTGCCCAAAGAAATAAACAGCGGTATGACGGGTCAAAGAGAGATCCATGCAGAAGAGAACTGCATGATGGAATGGATTATCGCCCATCCGCTGTATGGCAGATCTTGAACGTGGGACACCCCGAAATCCTCATAGGCGGGAAATCGGAACATCAATCGGAACATTGATCCATTGAGTTACAATGGAGTTGAATTTCAAACGTAGGGGATGGTTTACTGCAAAATCCATCGGATGCCCAACAGTCCCGCTCGTTTCTAGCAGCTCAGGAGTGAAGATCTCTTGCACAATCTCCCAGGATATATTGTCGAGACGACTTAGTTCCTTGCTATCCGACTGACAAGGTACATAGAGTTTCTTTGGTTCGTGGAAGCAAGAACTCTCGGTTGGGCCTCAATGAACACAGTCATGGATGTTGTTTGCCGCCGGCAGAGTATACATGTGCATGTAGTCCAGGAAGCAATGCCCTGTTCTTCGTCAACGAACCTTGACGTCCATCTGCTAAATTGCATGCCCAAGCTTGTGATCCTCCAGGGATTATGACTCGCCTATTGTCTGACTCAAGAAACCTAATGTGACTGATGAGTGGGGCAAATGACTGTTTTACTCATCCATAGAAAGAGACGATAACGGGACAAGAGGACAACTGGCTGACCTTTAGCTACACCTACGGCCACGGCCATCTATCTATCTAGATTGGGCAGTTCCTAAGGTAGTCCCACACCAATCACACGCTGGAATCTCAATATATATTCTCTTTGCTTCGGCGCAATAACCAAACAAACCTCAAAGAACTCTATTGTAATATCCAAATGGACCCATCGAAAGACGTACCGCCTGTTAAGGTATTTTCCAACGTGCTTGGCTGTGTCAGTCTAGTCGCCTGGATATTTGTTCTGGTACCTATCCAATTGATGAACTGCGCTTTCTCCAAATCCATACAGTCTATTGACATGAAACAGGTTCCCCAGCTCCTCGAGAACTATCGGACAAAGAGGACCGATGGTCTTTCAGTCGGTTTTCTGATCATTTGGATCCTGGGTGACATTGCCAACCTTTCAGGTGTGTGGTCAGCATCATTTTTAATTATGTTGAAGTCTCTAGATCGTGCCCCCAGATGTCGTGTGATTGAGGTCATGTGCACTTACGTTCGAATTCCAATACTCGTTCATGACTGACATGTCTTGCGCTTATTTAGGTGCTCTCGTCACAGGAATTGCACCAAGTGCAATCCAGCTTGCCGCCTACTTTTGCTTATCTGATGCCGTTTTGATCGCACAATACGTGTATTATAATGCGGTGAACGCAGAGAGGGCCCACAGGATGGAAGGCTCCGGTGATCATCATTCAGAGACTTCTCCTCTGATTAATCCAAGGAGAACACAACCTGGCGGCGGTGCATATCACCAACGACCCGGCTCCGCGACACAAGAAGAATCAGGTCTACATTCTTCACTACCAACAGCTCCCCACGAACAACATACCTCTGGTAAGAACTACTGGCTTCAGAATGTAGTGGCCGTTGTCGCGGTGTATTTGATTGGCGTCTTGGTGTGGTATGTGTCTGATAAAGCAGGCTTATGGAACACAGTGGAGGAACCAAATATGCCTACCGAGGACACACCACTGTCTAACGTCGGTATAGCCTTGGGCTATTTGAGTGCCGTGTTATATCTTTGGTTAGAGCCTCTAACTACCCCTAAAACGATAAGGGACTGACTAAATTAGTGCGAGAATTCCTCAAATACTCAAAAACCACAGACAGAAGTCGTGTGAAGGGCTTGCTATCTTGTTGTTTATCTTCTCGGTTACAGGAAATCTCACTTACGGGCTGAGTATCTCTCTTTACTCGCAGGAGTCTCATTATGTCAGCAACATGATCCCTTGGTTAGTGGGCTCACTAGGGACAATTCTGGAAGACTTCGTGATTTTCTATCAGTTTCGGTTGTACTCGCCACGGCGTCGGCTGCCGACAGCTGAGGAAACTTAGAGCATAGGTAGAATTGAATCATCTCAAAACGGTTGGCCGAAGTTGAAAACGAACACAGATTAATCTGAGTGGGATAATTTGCAATCCATGATCATCAGCATTCCAAGGATTTGACCTGAATAACGTATTTTGAATCGAACACTCGACAACATATAAAACCGGGCCAACCCCGTCTATCCGCCTCCATGATTTACAGTGTGCAATATGCGTATAAATAGTATAATTCGTTCGCAATCAAGCTCGAGTAGAAATTGTTGGTTTCATCTAATTATATTATACACTATGTACCTTTGAGCCATATTGCAAAGTTGCAGTTCCATCTTGGATACTTGTAATTTCCGGGCCGCTCTTTTGCAGTTTTTTGCGTAAAATGAATCAAGCATGCCATGATTGCCGGTGGCCACCAAACCAAGTCGCTGTTGGAAAGGAGTATCAAATGCGACGGCTCCTGCTTCATCACCCTTGATAAAAAGTACCAGCTCAGGAACTATCGATCTGCAAGGTATCCGTTCTCTGTAGTGATCATGCCCTTGTGGATGTGATCGGACTAGGTTTTCGTCAGGTTGGTACTATTCATCTGGTGAGAGCCTGACAAGGGTCGATAAAGTGGGACAACTACCTAACCTTAGTGAAGAGGCGGGAAAATCGATGTACTACTGTATATGGTACACGTATACATATGTAGATTAGCAAGTGGAGATGACGGGTCGAGCCGCCTCGGCAAATGCACCTTCTCGACAGGGATAAGGGGCAAGATAGACTTGCAACGTGCCTCCGCTCGTGCATTACCGCCTGAGCCCACCTCAGGCTGTCCCTATTTGCTGCGAAGTATTAGGAATCAATAGTCTGCCGGTCAACTCTCCGCCCCTACCAAAGACTCCGCCACTATTAATTTACATACCAGGATAATAATGCGTCTAGTGCTTGAATCGCTCACCTGCCTTTTATACTTTATAGGACCTCCAGGCCCTGCTCGCCTGCACTTGGAAAAGATGCGTTGCTTGGTAATCAAAACATATGGTCGATGACGGGCAAAAGAGTGATGAATTGGTTAATTCTACCAATGGGGCCAGGCTCGGCTAATCTTCCCCGAAATGCTACCATCCAACAACTTCTATATCTGAAAATGAGTTTGTCCGCTGTCCAACTGGCAAAGTGACCCTGAAAACGATACCCTTGCCTTACTCGGTGTCTTATATTTACGGAGAGTTTAGGGGAAATAATCATACTTGATAGGCTTTTTGCAAAATGAACCTCGTATTTTAGATGCCGAATGTCAGCATGCAGGATCAAATGGTAGACGATGGATCCTATACACTAAGTTTTGCTATAATTGGCACACCGGTTCATGCTGTGGCGTATTACGGGATTTTTATGGATTTACCAGGGTCACTGATACAAGAATGTTTGTACCTCGTTGAATCTAAAAAGCGGGTCATCTTGATCGATACATTTTCATTAATAAATAAAAACCCATGTCAGACCAATTCAAGGTTTGATAAAAAGGCATCACCTTGATGAACACCTTAATGAACAAATATGTATAAGGAAACGTTCCGAGTTGAAGACACCGGCAGTAATAAGCTTTTAAGAGCGATGCATTCAAGCTTAGAAACGCACGCCAGCTACGGTAAACGAACCACCTTATATACCCGTAAATCAACCTTGCGAAATAATTTGGAATAATATAGAAACTGAAGTGACGTGGATTGATAAACATCAAACCTCCTCTTAGGACACTGCTGCGTTACGCTTGTCCGGGTCAGCCTGCAGGACTCCTACACCTCCTCCAGCATTATAAACGTTAGATCGGTACCAAGCCCCATATTTGAATCCAGTGATTTACCACGTACTCTCCCATATATTTTGTGCTGCTCAATACTGGCTGTTATAGAGGTTCTTCGCCTGGTGCCCACACCAGTTGCTAGAAATTTCTATAAGCCGTATTGTACCATAAAAAAACAAGGGAAGATACCAGGCACACCAGAGCAAAGAAATATGGGGCATGTACCGATCTAACGTATATTATGCTGGAGGAGGTGTACATTTCGGATAGCATCCAGCCGGCAGGGAATATGGTCAGGATCGGCACGGACCCTGGACATGGGACAGTGAGCCTCGAGACGCGGGGCGCCAGAAACAGGAGGAGCGTGGCCAGGATGGTGGCGGTGGATAGGCTGCTTTTGGGGGCGGGAGTCAACCCAAGCATGCAAGCAGAGTTAAGACGCATGCCGAGGACACTAGCGGAGAGGGATATCGGGGAGGAAGCGGAGAGCGAAGGTGAGGTGAAGAGTGAGAGCAACGTGGGGGTCAAAATGGAGGAGGACGAGGGCGGGCTGACGGGCGGCGGCAAGCCGTACTTGCCCTTCGATGGGAACAAACCTGCGGGGGAGAGAGTTCCCAATATTCTTGGTGTTGGCTTTTCTACTTCTTCTTTTTGTTTTGTCCACAAACTACTAAGCGCCACCCGCGCATACGGATGCACATCTCTATGAAAGTGGCCAATGGCCGGAGATATATTATAAGAAAAGGGCTCAGCCCACGCACTTTATCTGGCACGTTCCCAACGTAGAAGGAAACGGGAGAGCAGGTAGAAAGGCCTAGGAGATGCGTATAAGGACGCGAATATGTTACTCAGTACACCCAACCTAGCACGCCTAACGCCCTCCAGGAGGCTCAGAGCACCGCTACAAGGATGCTCTCTGCGTGTTCATAATGCTTCATTGACCCTGACGTGGGTTGACGCTGACCACTAAAGTCAGTGGAATGGTGGATGGCGGATGGCGGGAAAACTATTCCAGCAGTGGACGACGACGATAGCCGCGCACGGTTTCCGTGCCCTGCATCGAAGATTGGCGACAGTGCGTCTCATCGGATGCTTCGGTAAGTGGTATGAGAAGCCTGTCCATGATCCTGATTTACTTACGATCAGACTCGTCGGCGGGCGTGAGCCCTTTGTTTGCTATTGCACCGTTGTGGAAGAGCTTGAATCTTTGAGAGGTTGAAAAGACATATGTCGATGAATTCGCATAAATCTTCCACTTAGTTTGACAATCTACCATAGACGGATATGATACAGACCTAATGCCGGTGGGGAAAAAAAACGCTGTCTAGCATTTGCGTATCCATTTTTGCGTGAGCTAGGTAGGTTTGATCACCGTAAGACATGGGTTCAACCCTTTATATCCATGTGTGAATTTGCATTCGTTATGAGGGTTCACCTCAAATGTTACTTTTTTTTTTTGACTTAATGAATTGGAAAAGATCTACGCTTGAGGTAGCTAACCATGTGATGATGAACGAGAATTTTGACTCGGAGAATGCTGCTGTGCTAAAACCCCTTTGCTAGGCCAACCCTGGATTTATACCACTCTCCCTAGCGAGATCGTACGGTTCAGTCATGAATGTGCCGGCTTCCTGTCCGAACCGCCCCCCTGGACCCGCGTTGCTATTTCACGTGTTCACCACAACCTCTATATCTTCATTTAAATCCCACCATGTCCACTCGGGAGTTTTGCCTTCTGATCAGCATGGACTTTCGCGATTCTTATCGCCTTTTTGTATTATTTTCGACCACAATACTATGAAACAGGATGTTCCTCGCTACCAACATGAAAAGGATATCACTGCCCATCCTCTACATTGGTTTATTTAGCGCTACCGTAATCGTTCTGACTCTGAAACTATGGAGAGTGCCGTTAGCACAAGCCAAAATCTCACCCACCCTCCTAGAGTTACACAAGTCGCTGGTAGAGATATCATCCATCTCTGGCACAGAGCACAGTATATCAGAGTACTTGGCGAGCTACCTCCAACAGAAGGGTTTCACTGTGGAGCTCCAGAATGTTCAAGGAGCCCTACAGAACGTCTACGCGTATCTCGGCAGTTCACGTTCTACACGAGTCCTTGTCACTTCGCATATTGATACGGTCCCATCATACTTCCCCTATGAGCGACGAAATGATGAGATTTGGGGACGTGGATCAGTTGACGATAAGGGCAGTGTAGCCGCCCAGATCACGGCTGTCGAGTCGCTGATGACCAACCAACAGATTGCCGAAGGGGACGTTGGTCTACTCTTTGTGGTCAGTGAGGAAACCAGCGGAAGTGGCTTACTAAAGGCCAACGAGTTGGGACTTTCTTGGGAAGCAGTCATTTTCGGGGAGCCGACAGAGCTCAAACTAGCGAGCGGTCACAAGGGGAGTACCCAGTTTACGGTTACGGCAACTGGAAAGGCTGGTCATTCTGGATATCCAGAGCAGGGGATCAATGCAATCGACCTGCTGCTTCCCTGTCTTGTCGCATTGCAGGAAGTCGAGCTTCCAAGCAGCGAAATGTTTGGCAACACAACACTTAATGTGGGCACCATCGCTGGTGGCGTGGCTGCGAACGTCATCCCAGCAAGCGCCAATGCCACCATTCTGGTGAGAATAGGAGGTGGAAAGGTGTCGGAGATCCAAGAAATATTACGCAATGAAATTTTAAGGGTTGCTCCTACATTGGATGTTGAATTCTTGAATGGATGGGGCACAGTTACTTTGGATACCGACATCGATGGTAAGAAGGGAACTAGTCCTTTTGTCTTGAATCAGACTAATAAGTATAGGTTTCGAGAATGTAGTGGTGAATTATGTGACGGATATACCGAGCCTGCATGGTGTCCATCGGAAATACCTTTATGGTCCCGGGAGTATCCTGGTATCGCATACCGACCATGAACACCTAACCGTTTCGGATCTCGAGAATGCTGTCGAGGGATACAAAACTTTGATAACCAAGAACCTTGAACGATAGTTGTGGATAATAATATAGCACATTCCATGTCAAGTTTCAATCCGTGGAAGCGGCATTGTGACAGCCGAATGGCACTACGCCTGTCCAGGATGGCCCGAGACCGAAGGCACGGATCACTCAGGATGCAGATCATACTATCCCAAAGTGTTGCAAACAGGAGCCTGATCCAGCTTAGACCTAGCCGGAACCATAAACTCCATCCAGCCTCGGCTAGCGCTTGTATCCATGAGGGGCTCGCCCGTTATGTCAGATGTTCAAGCAAACCATCCTGAAAACTCATCTCTCAGGTCAAACTAGTCATGGCTTCCCGTGCGGATCGAATGAAATCAATCTGTTGCTGTCTCTCTTCATTCCACAAGGTATCGAGCCTGCCGTTCCGGTGCTGCTGCATTCACTTCGGAACAAGAATTACGCGACAGCTACAATTTCATGATGTTGTTAAAGTCAGAGGAAAATCACATCGGCTTTAGTGCTAATGAGTGTCGGTACCATGAGGTGGTGATTAAATCCGACCACCCCTCTTCCCCTCCTTTGTGCATAATCAGAGATGCTATATTAATACATATTTATTTGGCCCTTAGCTTCCGGTCTAATTGAGCCACTTCATAGCAGAGTAAAGCTTCACCCATACGAGACTGAGTGGTCGGTAGGCCAACGGTAGTAATTGTTAGAATGGTCATGTTGGCGTTGTTGAATATATTTAGACGCAAAGACATATGCATTTCCGCGATTTATAGCTCTAGGTGGTATGGCATGGCCTTGGAGCGATGTTCCCCGCGTTAAATGTACCACAACACAAAAAGCATAGTGAAGCTCACTTCTGTTTCCGGACAAGCTCAGCGTATTCCATTGAACTACGATACCTGTATAGGAGGTGTTGCGAAACTGTAATCTGCCGGCTGGGTGCACTGAGCGAATCAAAAAGGCGTTTTAGCTCATTGTTACCAGGTGTGAAGCCTAGATGCCGCATAAAGAATTCGGCGCTGAGCGTACGGGTGACTGGAATGATAGTCAGTTAATACACAAGTGTGGTCGCTAAAGAGTACTTATTAAATGCTTCACTTGCTGGTAAGACATGTACTTAGATTGATCACTCAGGTAACCACTCAAATATATACGTAAGAAACTCCCTTCCCGACGTTCCTTGGCTCCATCGCAGATATCTCTCGCCAGCCTCTGGATTGAGACTCACTATTGACTTGAGGGTATTCATGGATAGTCCTCAAGCTGAGGCCGTGTCTGCCAAGTCATGATCCAGTTTTGTCTGGTACGGTTAGCTATCCAATGCCCCGTTGTATTTATTCGATCGTCGTTCGCGGCGCTGTGGTGAGGGACCTTATGGAGGTAAGGTTGCTGACACGGATTTGGGGGGAATATGTCCACATTGGCAGGCTACCTGCTCCCTGGCCTCTGTCCAAGAACGCCTTGTTTGGTACATTTGGAACATAGAACCCATACATTACATAGGCCCTTTGCACGTAAGACCTCTGCGACTTCCATCTTTCTCCTGATGTAGCGCATCCACGATTGCGCTATACATACCACACCCGAATAACGTGAATGCGCTCCCAAACAGTAGAATATTCGCAGCGAAAAAAAATGGCCTTCTTCTGAAACTTCTCTTCCAGTCCTGAAAGCCGTAGTTGGTGCTAGTACTGGTGCCGCTAATGGATATGTGTTGATTATCTGCAGTGATAATGTCCTTTTGCATCCAGTATGCAAGAGCCATGAGGGCAGGAAAGGCGTATGATAGCATGATCCATGCGCCGAGAAAAGATATAATGTCTAGTTCTCTTCTGTCAGAACACTCTGCATGAACGATTTCGAACTGGAAATGACATTTCTGTGCAGGCTCGAGGGTTCAAGATGTCAAGCAATCTGGTCGTGGGAAAGCGGTCAGAAATATGAACTTACAAGAGAAACTCGGTGCGAAAGCTGCTATGAGGAATACAAAAGTCCAGTACAATGCAATAGAACCAGCCCAGAACCATCTGCCTCTCTGGCTTCTTAACGCTGGGAATCCAAGCAGTTTATGAAGAACTTCGACGTAGATAATCTTGACTCCGATGTTTGCATATAGCACTGCAATTATCAGAGAGCTCATGACCGCCACAGCGTTTGCTGCTCTCTGAATGCCGTAATCTGCTATACCTTAATGGAGTTAACATCTTTCTGCGAGACATGAGAATCGATGTGGGTTTACCCTGTACAATTGGATTATAAGTGTACTGGCCATAGTATGAGTAAATGAAGGTTCCAAAGAACACATAAACAGCATATACTAAAGCCACTGCCATAAGCAATACTCTGTAGAAGTCTGAGGGGTTTCTGAACGCGTTAGCTTTGTTGCTTTCATCAAGTCAGGTAACTCACTTCATCTCTCCCAATAGATTGGCGAACAGTAACGAGTCTCCATCTGCATCAGTTTAGATTGCCGGATCTAGCTTACACATCGTGGTAGGAAAAGGATCTTACAGGCATAAACGATAGTATTCAGTCCCTTAAGTATACCTCCTGACTCAGTGCCGGTAACAGAATACGAGTCTGGAGGAATACCGCTAGCAGAGATTTGTACCACATTAGCTCGGCGTATTATGAAGGCGCATATGGAAGACTTGACGGCATCGAGTGTGAAGAGTAGAACTAAAGTTTGAATTGGGGTTGGAATAGAGCCGTCCATGGTGTATATGAACAGAGTTCACGGCGTATCCTTGATCTGAAATTTGTTCTGGGCTTACCTAAAGGAACGTATTGGCCTCGAAATGGAGTCGAGGGATGTGAACGCGGCAAAATTCGGTCCATACCCAACAGAGCCAATGCTGAAAAGTTATTGATCAGTTCCCAATATAGTAGGAAAGATACTCACCAGAGTAACATCAACGTAATCGTGAACCAAAAAGAAGCATGCGCAAGCCAGCCGAGGCGCTGCAAAGTTCTGATTTGGCCCAATACCAAACCAGACAATACGTAAGTGAGCAGACATACGATAAAGCACCACCCGTCGGAGTCCCCACTGGGTCCTCTACTGATCTGTAAGATACTCTGACCAGTGGATCTGGTGAGGACCGAAACGGTCAAAATAAGCTGTACGGACTGCCCTATGTTGAAAAACCGGCAGACCACCGGGCCGAGTAATCGAGAGACCAAATCACCAGCGCCTCGAACCGGATACTTGTCCGAGTCCAGACCGAGGAAAACCTTGTAAATAACCCAACCAGAACGTTTGGGATGTTAGTGAATGCCACCGAGCGCGTCATCATTTGACTTACTAGCACGCCAGTCCACCGAATATGCTCAGGGCCATTATACCAGGCCCGTAGCCCAGCTGGGTAAACGCCCATCTCGGAGTCATTAGTCTTGTTGTCATGAAGAGATATACTTGACTTACGGTACGCTAGTTGGACCTACACGGAAGATGGTTGGTACAACTTAAACATTTCAAAATGGTCCAGCACTTACCTAATATATAGGTCACAGCTATATAGAAAGCCATACCCCAAGTTGCAGTTCTCATGGCCCGACTGCTTCTCTTTTCCTCCGGTGAAATCGTATCATAATGAGGATGATAAACAATTCCTGATTTTCAATCGTTAGCCCAAATTATAACCTGGTCTTGGATCTCAGTTGCCAGTCATTAGACTAATCGAAATAGAAGAAAGAGTTCGAAATGGTGGCTTGTCTTCCGACCAGATTTGTTAAGCACGAAAGTGAGCTCGAATGATCTTACGTTCGATAGAACCACTCTCCTCCTGACGTGTAGTAGCTGCGTAGAACATATAGTCCTTCACATTTGTTTCGTGTTCATGATCGCTGTCGAGTACGATCAATTTCTCGTTAGTCTCGTCAGACATCGTAATGGATTTCACAAATCTGCCGGTGGCATATGCTATGAGCAAAGGTATGGCTGGTTTCTCAATTCGAATGCAAAATCTAGGCATATAAATGCAGGAAAACAGATAGGGGATGGTTTACGGTTTATCACTAGGAGTCCACCTCTTCAACCTTATACTCATTAACTTGTCTACTTCCCCCTGGACTGGACCTCGTCCGATAAATCAGGGGCCATCAATGCTGTGGCGAAGGTTTAAATGATTTATTTAGAGGGCCAGTACATAGGAATTAAAAGTCCATCCAGGATCATTATGTATAGATGTGCGCTATTGAAGTTTGACGGTATGCCCTTTGGACTGGGAGATACTCACTTGCGTGCTATTAGACAAGTACCGTCAAAAACATCCCGGCCACCAAAGTTTCAACTAGTTAGTTATCCTTTGGCTCATACGAGAAGCGTCCTAATCCCTGAGTTTCAAAGAGGTGCAAAGGCCAACGTATGGCCAGTTACCTGACATACGACTCGATATAGCCTGAAATTAATAATCGGCTCGGTAGTCGTCAAACTCGAGCATACATAGTATTTTCGTATCGGGAAATAGCACTTACTCCCCAGGCTGGCGGATACTACGGAATCTACTTAGACTTCCGAGATTTCCGGGCAGAGTGCGAAATATGCGGTACTCGGGTAACCGCAATTCTCATGCCCTTTTGAATTTCACAGTATCTCGAAATTCTGAGCTCTGGGGATTATCAGCTCCTGCCTGGCACGTGGACTTGCTATCGGAAACTAGATCTATCGAGATGGCCGGGTGGGGGTGGTGGTGGTGGTGGGGGGGGGGGGGGATTAACCAAACCACACCCCACCTAGAATCACAGCCAGGTGGCTGAAGCCCTTGTACGGTTCTGATCAAATAACTAAAAGAACGAATCATTCGAGGAAATGAATTTCAAATAATCTGCTCGCTTCAAAGTGAAACTATAGCAAAGTATATGGGAACAGCATTGATTGAAAGATTGGCTATTCTTCTGGTATGTGCCAAAGGTCAACGGAAAAGAACGGCTATATCTCCCCTTGTGCCCACTGAGCCACTCCATGCTAGGCTCCCAAGCCACATCAGTGGGCAGTTCCAGCGCCCCCTTATCACTATATGCATTGAGCTGGAACGAAAAGATTCTTGTGCAGTATTCATAGTGGCCAAACATCTCAGATCCCCGGAAGAGTGTTATCCCATACTGTCTAATAATTGCCTAAAAGACTTTCAGGATCTTTGTTGCAAGAACATCTCATTCCGGAGTTTGGACTGCTTAGACTTGGCGGACTAGGCGTTGCCGATATCGTTCGAAGCATCATCTCATCTTATTATTGCGTTCCCTAATACATTTGCTCGATATTATTCTCGTCACGATCTATCGCAGCATTTCCAGCTTTGACCGATCACTGATCGGTCCGCGTATATATACCTACATATATGGAACAAATCGCAAGACCGCTAAACACGGCCTACCGTGGGCACATCTCTCTTACTTAGACAAAAGACCTGACCTTGACCAAAATCATCACATTTGCTTGTCGAGAAGCCTCTGCTGCTCCTGGACGAGGTTTTCCGTTCCTTCTAGCGCGGTAGTCCTGTTGGCGCTGTTGATTCCGATCGGGGTGAGCTTAACTCGTGGCATTGTTGATTAGCGACCGCGATTTCGTTGACGGTGCTCTTGGCCAGCTACTGTTATCCTAAACCAAACTTCTTGCATTAATGTCAAGCACAGCCTCACAAAAGTGCCATTATCTAGCCTGGCAGCGCTAAATTTGTACAACTTGCACCGGCACGGCCCAAAAGCCGAAAAATATCTGCCATATAGTATACATTAAATCTCGAGACTAAAAAGATATTTTCTTTTTCTTTTTTTGGTTTATGGCGCAGCGTGACTATCCAATATGAAAGATTCCAAGTATGCTCCTTGCCCGTCTTCGAGTGGCCTTTATGTTCCATGGGCAATTGAATTATGACTTGTGAATTTATCTTGCCTGTCTTTGCTGTGTACCTGGGTAGTTTTCACGAAGCGCAATTGAGTGTAAGGGGTCCTTGCTAATCCGCGGGAGGCCTCGTGCACTTTTTTAGGCTTTGTAGCATTAATCAAGCACAACTTGAGTTAGTACATTGGATCCATTACCCACAAAAACATATGCTCCTCGAATAACTAATACTTTACATAATGTGTTAATAATACAGGCTGGCTACTTGAGTCATACTTAGTAATTGTCTCGAAGGCTGGTCATTCCTGTGTAGGCTAATGTGCATCTGTGCGATTGTAGTGTCTATTCTCTACTGTGATAGGCTTTGAATCACCGTATGCTGTAGCAGACGGCGTAATATTCTTTTCCATGACGCATCTCAAAGCCACACTTAGTCAGAGATTGCTCCATGATTGATAAATATATTAGTCTGAGAAGGCACCCCCGTTTTAATGACTATTATCCTAGTCACGACCTACAATCAAGCTTACAACGGACGTCTGACAAATGGTTCACTATCTGTCTCACACATCCTCTGTTCAACTTGAGCTACCACATGTTATGCATCATAAATATCCTGTATAATAAAAAGCCGGCACTATGAAAAGTGATCACAGATTCCGGTAATGCAAATTTTCACAGAATAATCCACACGGTTTATAGCTTCGAATTTAAATATGACTACTTATCTTGTGACGTGTGCCACAGGAAGGCAAGGCGGCGCGACAGTCAAGCACCTTCTGAAGGCAGGGGCCCAGGTCCATGCCGTCGTTCGAAATCCCGAGTCGTCAGTTGCCCAGAGTCTCCGGGAACAGGGGGTCGTTCTATTCAAGGGCGATAATGACAATGCTGGCGTAATCACGAAAGCCGCCGAGGGATGTCGCGGCGTATTTCTCGTACCACAACACCAGGATTCTGATCACGACGCAGAAGTGCGCCAGATCCGCACCATTGTGCAGGCCAGCGTCGCAGCGGGTATAGAGAACGTCGTATTATCGTCAGCTATTGCCACAGGGGATCGAGAGAAATGGAATGGGGAGGACCAGCGGAAGTTGGGACTGCCTGACTACTACGCGCCCAAGGCCGCTGCCGAGGCCGCCATCAAGCATCCCCTCATTCAATCGTGGACGATCCTTCGCCCTAGTTGGTTCTATGCCAACTATCTCATCCCTGCTGTTCACGACTACCAGCCGGGTTTGCGGGAGAGAGGCGAGTTGGTACACGCGCTGGATGACGGTGTTCGCGTGGCGCACATCGATGTTGACGACATTGGGAAGTTCGCCGCTGCGGCCCTTCTCGATCCAAGTACATACGGATTTGAAACGATTGAGCTCGGCAGCGAAAACCTGAGCCCTGAAGACGCGGCAAATGCACTAAGCGAAGTTAGTGGTCTCGACATCAAGGTCAGAAAAAGGTCTCCTGAAGAAATCACAGAAGCGCAACACCGGGTTAGGTCCCAAAAGTTTCAATTGTACGCGAACCGTTTTTCTCTCTCGTTGGATTGCGAAGCATTACGAGCAAAATACGGACTGAGATTGACGTCCTTCAAGGAGTATCTACAAAGGGAGAAGGACCTATTGTTAGCTACACTCAACTTTGGCCATGAGCAAAAGGTTTTGGTAGATTAAAGCAATGTATGCGCACTTCGAGGCGGGCATTGCACTGAATCAGAAACGAGTGTACGCCGATTGGCACCAAATGCAGCTGCTTAATAATACATCATCCCTTACTAACTAGTCTCGCACAATCAACAGAGTGAGCAAGAAATTTCCGAGACTTAGGGTCTGATTATGGATTGAATTGTAACGCTCGACGAAGCATCCCCCTAATGCTAAGCCACTGTGAATTATAGTGTCATGAGTACTCTAGAAGGCGAGGTCATTAATCACTAAATAGGGGGACAAACAGGACGAGAGACGTTCCCTCCAGTCGCAGAGGTGAAAGTTTTGGCGAGATCGCCTCGCTCCATGGGTGAAGCGTACCGGGCTGCAATATTTGCTGCCCAAAAATTAGCGCTCAATCCCCATAGGAATCGCCTGTACTGATATCAACCGGCCTAATGCAAATTTCAACGCTGACGGGAAATTTGTTCCGGCTCAATGTAACCCTAAGGGAATGCACAGCATTCATGAGGCGGAACTCATATGTTTTTTTAGGACATTGGCATTGTCATGGGTAGGGTACTGTATTCTATGTACCAAAAGCATGAGGACTCCCTTAGGCCTTTAGATATCTACTAGCTACTATACACAGCTGACGTACGCGTTTCACGAGGCTTTCCCAAACGAAGTTCGCACCACAAAAAAGGCCTGTCAGACCAGTAAACAAGATTAAAAAGCCATAACCACTCCCATAGCCTCCAAAATATTTGCCGCTTCCTGGTAAGCCCTTAGTCAAAGCATCACTTAGGAACCCGGAAATTATGTTTCCGATACCCCTTCCGATACAGAGATGTCCATGCACCATAATGGGATCACTCGAACCGTATCCTGCGGTCTCGTCTCTTTGCGAGACCTCTCTCATAATGCCTGGCCATGTCGATGTCCAGGAACCGCCAAATAGGCCAAAGAATACACAGAATACAAATAAAACAGGCAAGGACCCCGAAAGCCCCCAGATAAAAAGAACAGAAACACTTGAGCCTAAGCCTGCTATAGCCATACAAGTAGTGACGCTGAGTTTATCACTCAGAAAGCCCATGGCGACGAGGCCGACTGATGATGAAACGTTGACTAACATTACAGTCAAGGCTGCAAGAAATTCCGTGCTTCCATATATCCGTCTGGCATATGTTGGGAGGTAAATAGCCGGAAGGAAAAAGCCTAGTGCTTGGATGGTGTTGGCTAGCTGGTGTTGGAGGAACCGCTTTGAGGTAGCAAATCTCATTTTGGACAATTTCTCGTGAGAGCTTGAGAACGGCAATCTGGGCTTAACAAAGAAGGCAAAAGGAGCAGAGACGAGGAAGAAGACGCAAGCCCAAATACGCATGGCCAGTTGGAACTCAAGACGATTGAGCAGGTTCTGAAGGACGGGGGTAAGTATGACACCGCCAACCCCCCCGGCACTCCACACAATGCCGTAGGCAAGACCCTTACGACGATCGAACCATTCGTCAATGTACAGCGTGCATGGGCAGTAAGCGATACAGCCACTTAGCCCGAACATGACGCCTTGAGCACCAATAAGCTGAGAAATGCTTGTGCAGAAGGAACTTAGAACCATGGAGAGGGATGCAGCAGTCAAACCCACGAATGTCAAATATCGAGTCCACCGTGGGTAAAAACGACAGAATGTGACAACAAAAGGTGCTGCTAGGTACATGATCGCCTAGATTTCTGTCAATCAGTCCGTCCCGCTTGGCTTTTGTTTGGTCTTTCTCGATGCCAAATCTTACCGAAGTTGTGGTCCCAATCACAGCAATATTGTCTGAGTTCTGAAAAGGCTCATGAGTGCTGTAAAATTCTTGAAACACCCCAAAAGACAAAGCGAAACCTTTCTAGTTGGTGAGTGCAGGACTAGTTGCTGCAGCGGTAATTCACATACCAAAAGTACAAGCCTCGATGACCCAGCAGGCACTTAAAAATAGCCATGCCTGCTTGCCTGTATCACGAGGTGGTAAAGACACGTCTATTTCCATAGCTTGACGGTCTGAGGCGCTGGCTGTCGGGCCTTCATCCGTGGGACCGCGGGTTGTGCAGTCATCAAGACGGTGTTCTTCGACTGTTCTTTCACTCATTCTAACTGCAAATCTGGTTGTGGCAGTCTTGACCGATGCACGCTTTTTGATTGATAATGCTGAGAGAATGGGTGCTGGTGTGTGCCATGGTTGTCGGCACGGTTCGTGTTGGGCTTTTAGCGGTCAATAAGGATGTTTCCCTTGTGAGATTGTGTCATGCTCTCTCCACTTTATCGTCCTTGACTCAGCAGTCACTGTAAGCATCCGAAATGAGTAATGAAGCTAGTGCTTTCTTATCAGAGCTTAGACTGGCCTGATGCTAATGCCAATCATACAACGTATTGATTTATGTTGCCCGCTTCAGATGATTGTTCTTAGTTTGCATTATTGGCATATGTCTGACAGATATGAACGCATAAATGACCCCTCGCACCGTATCCGACAAATCGCTGCTAATCAGCAGGCGAACTGCCCTTGCCCTCTACTGAGTCGATGATACCGTACTTCAGGTTCCCGTTTTCATCTTGAATCTTGGGATCCAGCCGGTCGATCTTGAACTCCTCCAATGCGTATTCCGAGTATCCGTTCAGGGCCATGTCTTTCAGCGCGCGCCCTAAAAGTGGTGCAAATTTCATGGCCCACCCAGCGGTGAACAAGACAACACTATTTCTTGGCCCCCCTTTGAGGTAATGTTCTGGCACAAAATCCAGGACGAACATGTTGTCTGATATAGTGTTAATTGTGTCTATTAGACTTATAGCTGTACATACCGAACACATTGGTCATGAGACACGACAGCGTGTAAGCAGGTACTGTGGAATCAACTCCTACAACATGCTCCTTGATGAACTCCTGCGTGTCATGGATGTCTTCTGGGTTGACAACATTCCTGCTCCGTTGGTTGGGGTCTGTGATTTGTCTCGTTGCCGCGTCTACGGCAATTCGACAGATATTAGGAGGGCCCCAATCAAGAGGTGGAAATCCGTAGAATAATTGCGATCTGCCGTAGCTGTCTTCCGCGAATTGGAACCACATACCTATACTTCACTGTCAGCAGTGCCTTGTAGCTGTTTAGGCTAGCTCCATACTTGGGAACATATTCTTCTTAGGATCTGGATTCACATTGAAATATGATGCCACCATCTCCCAAATGTTGAGCTTCAACTTCAGGTCAAAACTGGGTTGCAAGATGTGGTTTGTGTACGCGCCAGCCGTTACGACTACTTTCCGCGTTCTGAACACTGCTTTCTCATTGCCATTGGTAAGTGTTTCAACATTCCAAAGGTCCTCGCCCCTCTCCTTAGTGGGTATTAGTTTTGTAACTTCCACGTATTGCTGCGCGTGAGCACCATAGTCCAAAGCGAGTCGTAAAAGGGTTCGAAGTAGCAGCGGAACATTTATAACGCCATTATCTCGAGCGAAGACGCCCTCCCAGGTATCCGGTAGATTTTGGAAAGAGTATTCGGATTCAATCTCTTGTTTTGACACTAGACTTTTGTGAGCAAGGAGGTGGCTGGCCTGTGATTCAATACTTACTCTTCCGATAAGGCAAACCCAGTTTGTCGAGGTTAGCAATTGGACCATTGAGCGTTCCTGCAATGAAGTCAACCTTCCTGGCACATGAACAACGTGGACTTGAAATGTCACCTTCTGGAGTGTTTTTCCCCATCGTTGGATCTCCGAAGTTGAGCAGACCCGTCATGGAGCGTAAAGACGTGCCCGCGGCTATCTCTAATTCTTTCCATATATCAATCGATTGATATGCAAGCTTCGCCATGAATTCTTCAGTATACCTTAGTTCCCACATCAGCTGCGTGTCAATTTGATTTTTTTTAGGACAGACCTTTTCATACATTGTTCGATACATTCTAGCTAGGTCGTTCGAACTCCCAGCGCTGTTGAAGAAACAGTTTTTCTCTAGTAACAAGACAGACTTGCCTGCTTTTGCTACTTCGTATGCGGTACTCAGTCCAATGGCGCCACCGCCCACTATGACAACATCATGCAACTGCATTTTCATGACCATTGTTTGGCATACGGCAGGATGGATGATGGAAAGTTTGTGAATAGACAGGTTCGCGAAGAAACTTCTTTTACTATTAGATTAGACTTCTGAAAAAAGTAAAGAGGAAAAGACAGAAAATTTATCAAGATGATATCGAGTCTAGCTATAACCAAGCCGCCAGCTAAAGATTGTGTTTAGCTCTGGTATTATTTTTCGCTTCAAACATAAGTAAATAATAATAATAATAATAATATTGATTAACATATGTATTTTGAAGCGATAATGACGTGGTGTAATTCACCTTATACTCACTCTGACTCAGATTAATAAAAAGGACTTCTTATGATTTAGACATTATGCTGATTTCGCTACGAAGTTTGTGTTGAGGGCGAATTAGTCACCGGGTCTAAGACGACTGCCGTGAAGGGTTTAGTGATCAACCAATACTATATGGCAGATGTCTGTAAGTTTACTCACCTGGACTCAATCACTTAGGTGAGATATTATTCATTTCAATCATCGATATTGTTGCGGGGCATAGGACGGCAGTATTGTGCAAATTACTGGTCACCAATTTCGTTTGGGGCGATTGACAGGACATAGCCCTTCAAGCTACGAAACAGGCTGTGGCAGGTCGGTCAGCAAGGAGATTTACAATCCCGGAATTTACTCGAGTCACCCACAACCCCCGGCAGTCCATTCATGAGTTGTCCGATAATAACGTCCAGCGTTATGAAATGACAAACTTCGACACTTATACGGAAGTCGCTCCCAAAAGTCATGGCCTGGCCCACATAAGCTCGGGTGTAAGTTGCTAATTAGAGCCGAGCTGCACCAGCTGCAATAAGTGACAATGGCTAAAAGCAACCGCTGGAGCCCGCTAACAAAATTAGTAATTTGCCTTAGGGGTATTGCATTAGCGCAGCTGCAGAATAGCTGCGCCTTGAACTGCTACATTTTACCAGCTCAGCCCATAAATTATGGCTCGGGCCATGTTTTTTGGGAGCGTTAAATTTCGTGTATAGGGCCTTGGCACCTATAAAATGGAACTTTAAGCAAAGTTGCTAATAGCTAGAAAAAAGAATTATGGGAGAAGTTTATATACCTAGCTAAAAGGCGAATAAATGGGGAAACGTTCCGGTGTATGCAAAAGCTTGCTATGAGTGTCGATAATATTAGATTCATATCAGCCGTTACAATCATGGTTCCAATCACCTTTCTGGAGTATATGTGCACGACTCCTGTTAAATCATTTAACCTTACTCGCCTTTTTTCCCCTTCTTTGATCGTAGTCGTTAGATTATTATTGTGCAAGTTCAAGGGTATCAGATCAGTTTGTTCGCAAGAGCAATAATAATTTTACTTTCCCTTATCGCCGGAAGGACTGCCGAATGTAAGTGGTATCCACCGCGGATTAGCTACTCGAATTTCATAATTCCATCAATATAAGATGATATCTAATCGTCAAGGGTTTTACAAGTACTGCATACCCAACTGTGTGAAGTGGCCAATAAGGATATTTGTTCGTACGCCATCGACAAGAATACCAAAGCGACTCTTACATCTTTAAACGGCTTTCCCGTCATTCGTCGCGTCTAACAATTCCTCGCCAACGATGAAAGCACCTATCCTTAGCTTCCGGTCACAATGGGCGTCCAGACTTGTGAAAAAGAACCTTCTCGAAGACCTCCCTAGACTTTTAGAAAAAGTCAAACAGGAGCACGGCCATCACGCTGGTTTAGCTTTCATTTCTGAGGCAACAGACTTTCTTCTTCGGCCATCGGTTTCACAGAGTATCCTCGATACGGCTTTTGCAAAATCAAACAAACCTCTTCTCAAACATAGGATATGTATCGTCGGTGCCGGCGTTACTGGCTTGTTCATTGCCATGCTTTTGGATAGCCTCAACATACCTGGGTTGGAATACGATATTTTGGAAGCCTCAGATAAGACTGGAGGGCGCATCCGCACCCATTACTTCTCGGATGAGCCACACGATTACTACGATATTGGCGCTATGCGATTTCCCGATATTGTAGCGATGCGCACTACCTTTCAGCTATTTGAACAGCTGGATATTCCGTTGCTCAGACATTATCATGATCACAAGGACCCGGATTCAGCTGTGAAAGGCTCCATAAATTGTCCCACCATGTACAACGGCATCACAATTATCGATGGCCAACAGCCTGGTCGAGACCCCTTCCGTGTCGGACGAGCAAATGGTGGGTCGGTGCCTGACCATCTCGTAGACAGAGTCAATCAATTGCTAAGCAACGCTTTCGAACCGTTCAAAAGAATAATCACTCAGGATTTCGAAGCGGGTTTCAAGCTACTTATGAGATATGACAGCTGGAGCACACGGGAGTTCCTAAGAAACCCGCCACCGCCAGAGGATGGCTGGGAGCCTTGGGAGCCCCTGGATTTCTTCACTGGTCAATGGCTTGAAACGAATACAACATCCACTAGTATCTTTGACCAGGCATTTTCCGAGTCTGTTATGGACTCGTTGGATTTCAGCACTACTGAAAAGAGTGAGGATACGAAATGGTATTGCATTGATGGTGGTAGTTCACTTCTATCCCAAGCCATGGAAAAGTCCATTACACAGCCTGTGCAGCATGGAATGCGCGTGGAGGGGTTTTCCCAGAACGAAGAGACAAACGAAATCACCGTATGTGTTGCTGGTGAGCCCGAAGGGACTCGACTACCATACAGCACCGTCTTCAACACAACGAGTCTGGCGTGTTTGCAACGAATGGATTTGACTCGCCTTCAACTTCACCCCACTCAGAGAGACGCAATTCGAACTCTCCATTACGATGATAGCACAAAGGTGGCCATGAAATTCTCCTACCCCTGGTGGAGAACCAGATGCGGTATTACGGCCGGGGGTTTCGCCTGTACGGATGCACCACTTCGCACTTGCGTGTACCCTTCTTACAATCTCCAGGACCCGACGGATCAGCCAGCAGTACTGTTATGCAGCTACACTTGGGCTCAGGATGCGACACGGATTGGTAGTTTGATCCAACGCAAGACTGGGGGAATCGAAGGGGTCGCCACTGATGACGAGCTCCGTGACTTGATGTTGGACAATCTCGCACGACTGCATCTTGCAAACTTTCAGCAACAAGCTTCACATTCCGCTACTCTGCCGACTCTGGAGTACGTCCTTGAGCTCATTAGTCAAGCATACATATCGCATCATGCATTCAACTGGTCACAGGACCCGTTCACTTCAGGCGCGTTTGCGCTGTTTGGTCCTGGTCAGTTTTCGAACTTGTATCCCTACCTCTCGCGCCCGGCGGCGGACAGTCGCTTCCATATATGCGGAGAAGCGAGCAGTGCCCATCATGCTTGGGTTTCTGGTAGCCTTGACAACGCTCTTGCTAGCATGCACAGATTTCTAATTAGGTTTGGCATGTGGGAGAAGCGACAGGAGTTGAAGGCTAAATGGGATACGCCTGGGGAGATTGAAGATGGTGTTGGCGGCACTCTGCAGCTACAAGTTGCGCTGGGTATGGTTTTAGGGAACTTTCAATGTGAAATGACGTAGTAAGAGTAGATTTGGACGACTAATAAATGCAATACTTTTAATTTAAAGGGCTTTATTGCGCTGATAAAACCTGTTAGCTGGATGTCGGCAAAATAAGGGGTCCGAAACTCGAGAGTTCAACGATTCCCGCCATATCCGGGAGCAGGTCTTCAGATCATTGGCCTTCTATTTGACCAAGTCAGCGAGGGGTGAGAATGTCCCATGGTCGGGAGGGGAATTGTAACAATGAGGGATCCTCCGTTCCCCGTTACTTGTTGTCTTCTTTAACGTCGCAGTTGGTGGATGGAGAGGCAAGAATACAGCGTCCTGCCTATACACAGGTCGACCGAGGCTGGCCTAACGGTTCCCACCCACGCCGGTAGAACCCAGCTCAGTAGTCGCACCAGCGTCGTAAACAGGGGAAGTTGGTAGCCCGCAGGGTCGCCAGTACAAGTGCGCATACTGCCCAATAGTGTGCCGACGCAGCAAGCGGCGCCTGCGCCACGAGACGGCACGTGAACTTGGCCATCTGGGCAATTATTGACACTCCCGCATCCAACTTTGTGCCCATTGAGTAGTCATGCGGTAGTCATTCTATTATTCTGAGGTGTATGATTCTATTTATAGTCGATTCATGCCGGTAACTGAAAAGTATGTTGATTACATCACAATCTGTCAAGTTGAGTGATGACCGTTCTGTGATATCCCATCCAACAAATCTTTATTTGAATTATTACTGCTTATCTGTGACTGTGAGACTTTTGTATGGAGCGTCAGGCCCGCTTCCAATACTGAAGTTGTATATACCCGGCGCTGTCCGCCACTCGGAAGTTTCAGTATGCCAGAATGAGATTGCGCTTTCCAGTGAGACAGTGATTCGAACCTCTGTGGACTCTCCCGATCCGAGGCGCAGCTTCTGGAAACCCTTCAACGTTTTTGCGTGGTGCATTGAAACTGAGGGATCCGACTTGTTGCCGTCACTCGCCGGGGCAACATAGAGCTGCACAACCTCGGCACCTTCAACAGGTCCGTTGTTGGTCAAGGTGAGCTTTACCGAGATGTCAGTGGTGCCCTCATCCGCGAGGTTGATTGCCGACGGCTCTAGGCAAAGATTGGTGTAGGAGAATGAAGTGTACGAGAGCCCGTGACCAAACATGTATCGTGGACCGCCCGGGATATTTTCCCAATTCCGACGATAACCAACTTCGAGACCCTCTGCCAACTCCATGTTGACGCCATCATCGGGCTTTGGGATAGCCGGGAAATGCTTCCAGGTTGGTGTGTCCTCAAGCCGCCGGGGCCATGTTGTAGTGAGCTTGCCACTGGGATTTGTTTTACCACAAAGAACATTGGCGATGGCTGTACCGCCTTCTTGGCCAGGATAGTGTGCAAAGATTATTGCATCCACTGCGTCGACAAAGGAGCTGACGTCCATTGCGCCGCCACCATAGAGAACGACGATGGACTTTTTGCTGACAGCCGAGACCTCTTGAATGAGACGTAGCTGGTCTCCAGGAATTTGTATATCGACCATGTCACCACCCTCAGTCTCATGCTCGGCATTTCTACCGGCAAAGACAATGGCCACGTCTGAGCGCTTTGCACTTGCCACGGCAGTTTCAATAACCTTCTCGATCGGATGCTCTTGCTGAAAGCACAAGGCAGAGGCGTATGCACCAGGTTCATTGGGCTTTTGCTTTGGTGATTTCTGGTCATGGACAAGCAGCTTGATAGTATACGATTGCCCTGCCTTCATGGCATACAACACTGACTTTTCGAGCTTCGCCGGCGTAAACAAGAGGTCTTCGGCGTTTGCCACAATTCCAGATGCCGACAAAACCTGATTGAGAAACGGAAAGGTCAGCAGCGCATCCAATCGCTCCAATGGGCTATAAACAGACAAGAGAAAGAAAAATAGATGGCACTGACCTCGATATCATCAACCAGCAGTCGATATGATCCTGTGGAGCGGACACCAATAGTATGCGTTCCATCCGCAGGAGCTACCAACGTAGTGCTCATAACGTAGTTGAATCCGGCTTCGTCAAGACCGGGTTTCACGTGTCCAAGCATCATGACCTGAGCTGTATGTAAATCTTCATGATGCACGGCTGTCGGAAATTTGTTATTGTAATAAACCACATGCACTGTGGAGGAGCCATCTTGCGGGTTTCGTACGATTTCTGACGGGAGCAGAGGTATGATTTTGTTCATCTTGCATCCGCCAGTAAAGTCGACCAAGTCTGGATAGGCGTGCACATCTCGGATACCATCGAGTGGTGTTTTGACGGAGCTAGGAGGCGCGAGCGAGCTGCCACCACCTCCCACTGGAGGATCAACAGCAGGCAAGCCAGAAACTGTAATCTTCAAAGGTCTTGTAAAGTCCAGAGGCAACGCTCTGTCGTCATTTTTGAGCAGCACTATACCTTCTTCTGCTACCCGGCGCGAAGTAAGAATGGCTTTGGTGTCATCCTCTGGCTGCGGCTGTTTATAAAAGTCATTGCCGGTAGTCTTTTCGATCCACTCTAGCATCTTGCGTGCTCTCTTGTCAATCTCGGTCTCGTCGAGTTTGCCTTCTTCAACGGCGTTTAGAAGACGTCGACCACGCCAGACTGGAGGACCAGGCATCTCTAGGTCTTGGCCAGCCAGAACGGAATCAACAGTCGATGCTGTGCCGAACCAATCCGACTGAACAGCGCCGCCGTAATTCCATTCCCCACGAAGAATTTTAGCGATGATGGGCGATTCGGAGCAATGCACGCCATCCAACTTGTTATACCTGTCGTAGAATTAGACTCAAGTTTTGTGGTCACAAGCAAATACCAGAGACTGGAACTTCAGTAGACTTACGAAGTCATGACGGCCACAGGGTCCGAATATCGAAGAGTTTCCTGAAAAGCAGCAAGATACAGCTCGCGGAGAGCGCGACCGCCAGTGGGGTCGACGACATTATAAGACCTTCGGAAATCCTCGCCCTCATTGGCAACAAAGTGCTTGAGGCACGCCCCGACGCCGTGGGCCTGGATGCCATTGACAAGCGAGGCAGCCAGCCGTCCAGTGAGCAGAGGATCTTCGGCAAAGTACTCAAAATTCCGGCCGCCTCGCGGATCGCGGTGCAGGTTGACGCCAGGACCCATGATGGTCGCTACGCCCTTTTGTCGCGCCTGTTGGGCGAGGGCCTTTCCCAGCTCCCACATCAGATCCGTATTCCACGTTGCGCCGAAACAAGAAGTACTCGGAAAGCAGACTGTCTTTGGGCCCTTTCCTGCCAATACATCACCAACTGTGTCTCCAGAGTCAATCATCATTGCATCTTTGACGCCATTGACGCCCTCGGCAACCTTTGAGCGACGTATTATTAGTCTTGATTACTGCGAGTAAAAAAAAGAAAGGGCTTCATTCGAGTTCGGGGGGTGGGGGGAAGATGGTAACAAGAACCTCTCACCTTCATGGACTCAATGCCCAGCCTTGGAACCCCTGTGAGTGTCGCAAAGCCGCTACCCCCTAGCAGTGATACTTTCTCTTCCAAAGTGAGGGCTGCCAATTGAGAGTCGACTTTTGCCTGGTCGAATGGCATGGTCACCCTTTCGGGTACTCGCTCAGTGGCAGCCATAATCGAAGTTTTAGACGGGATGGGACGAGGCAAGTACTTTGCCGCAGACTTGGAGTGGATGTCTGGGCCAGAAAATCAGTATATTTTCTTGTTTATTTATTTTTTTAGTATTTCTTATAGTACTTATCGTTGCTGTTTATTTAAATACCTATTGAACTGTCCAATATATATAGAAAGGGCTCTGCAATGCCGGAAATTCCGACTGCGATTAAATATAGTGTTACGTAGGTTTTGAATAGTTTTGCCTGTTTCGTACACCTTGGCGGAGTCTAGCCTTCTGATTGGCGCGGATGTAATGTCAGGTACTAGCTTCGTTAATGCAACCTAGACTGATAGAAGACGTGGTGATCTCTTACCCTGGTGGCCAGCTTCCGGGCACCGTGGAACTTGACGGCAGTTCCTGATCTTTTCATTACTATTCCAACACTACGCGGCTCGGAAATTCCGAAAAATGTTGCGGCAAATCTGGCTTCCATCCGCCAAAGTAAACTTGAGAGTATCAGTGCTATATTTAATATAGCTTCTCTGTTTTCCAAAACAGAAGTCAAGAAACAGCTTGACAGTATCGAATGTTTTTTCATACACATATACAAAAGTCACAAACCTTGCCATCAAGAATGCTACAGGATCATTCTATTCAATGTATAGTGCATCGAAAGTATGTGTCGCCATCAATGTTTGATCAAGGACTGATTGCTTTTAGCTTATTTTCTAAGGGGAAATGATTCTTTGATGTGACGACAAACGTAGAGCCGAGGTCTATAATATCAAGCTGGTTCAGTGGAGCAGGTAGAACAGAGGCACGTTTATCATACAATTCTATGATTTATCCCTGCAAATATCCTTGGTATCGGCCATCTTGACATGTAAAAGATCGCCCGAAAGTATAAGTCTTTCCTGAGCGTCTCGATGCCAAAGGATTGCCACCCGCGTATGACCACAGTAAACGAATATTGCCTGGGTGTGACAGTACGAGGAGTGTGAATACCACCCATTGACGACAACACTGGGAGGCCAGTGGCCGATCATGAAGAACATGGGAGCACGTTGCAAGAGTGCACTCCCTTCAGATCAGCACTTAGTCACATTGACACAGCATGAAAATTTACCGCTGAAACAAGTGATTTTTCTATAATCATTTCCCTGTCATGCGCAGGGGACAAGTAGACAATATCCGGCGAATTATGTCACCGCTGAACGCCACCGACGCCGTTTTCCTATGCAGCCTGCTAATATACAACTCTTTTTCACGACTCATCCTCGGTGTCGGTATTGGTATCGCTGGTGTCGTCCACCTCTTCATCTGTGCCACTCTCCTCGTCTTCGTCCGAATCAGATGCCTTTCTAGGCTTTGTAGGTGCTCCGTTGCCGCGCAGAACATTCATTTGACCGGCGAGGGAATCTAGTTTAGAATTAGCCGGTGCGTCTAAAGTTACATGGGGATAAGTGGAATATTTACCTTCTTCCGGCTCGCTAATGTCGTCCTCCTCTGCGGCCTGAGTAGCCTTGGCAGCATCGTCAACCACCAAGGTCACCTCGAGCTTGGTGTCAAATCCAACATAAGCATCGCAAATGACGTGCATAACGAATGTGTAGTGACCAGGGCCAGGAGGGGCAGCGAATTGTGCCTTGAGAGTCTGCATGTTGAAAGTGGGTTTTCCGTCGGCGTCAAAGATGGGCTTGTCAAACGTGGTAAAGGTAAAGGGAGGAACAGCCATCTTGCCTTGCTTGCTGTCGGTCAAGAAAATGTGCCACCGGGGGGAGTGGTTTCGAGCGTAACGGGGAGCGAAAGCCAAGGGAGGAAGAACTCTCTCGCCCTCCTCATCCTTCTTGAGAGCCTTGAGGTCACCCTCAACCGGGTCGGGGTCCTCGAGATCTGCCTCCTTGACGGCGGGAACATTGGTGCTGCCGGGAGGAACGATTCTTCCCTTTACGACCAAGCTGACCAGAGAAGAAGGGATGATGTACTTTTCACCAGTAACCTTGAAGAAGGCCTTGGCAACAGCAAAGCGTGGCAGTTGAGTGGCAACATGGACAGCCTCTTTGTACTGATCCGGCGACAAAAGGCCCTTGCCCACGGCAAGACTGCGACGTTGTGCGTCAGGCTGATCCATGAACTGTTGGACGGTCATGTGGGTCTTGGATGCGCCCTCGACAGCCGAGACGATTTCAGGAGTAAAGTGAGGGAGTTGGAGGAGCGGCGATGCCTTTGGTGGCACTGCCTGGATCAGTCGTTGCGTAGTAGTGTAGGATGACAGAATGGCCTTGGTGTTGCCGTATGCGAGCGCAATGGCATTGTATGACTGCGCAAGCGCGACAGCAATCGGGGCAACCATGTACTTGGCGTTTTCAAGAGCTTGATCGTCGAGATCCACGCGACCGAGGTAAGCCCACAAGAGGGCGAGGACCTTTCTTCTCACTCCGTCGAGACTCTCCAGCTTCTCTTGATCCTTTGTAGATAGTATACCAGCAGCCTGAATTCTCGACTCAATCTTAGAGAGACCAGATTCGGCATTTTGACCCTTGAGCTTTTCCTCAAACTCCTTTCCGGTGCTGAGAGCAGCAATGAGACGACCCTCTTCGTCGCTGTCCTCGTACTCGCGGAACAGACGGCCAGCACTATCAATCAGGACGCCCTCCTTGGACATTCGCTGAGTGCCGTACCACCAGGAACCAACCAGGTAGGGAAGAAGCACGCCGAGGAGCAGACCATAGACCAGAACAACATACTTGCCGTTGCCATCGGACACAATGAACTTGGGCAAGGCGATACCAATGCTGAAACCTTGCTTGCCATCGGGGTGGCCGTACTGGATGTAATTGTTGCGAACCTCTTCGTCGGTGAGAGCTTGGTAAGCTTTCGTCAATTCGACATACTTGTCATTGAGCATCTCGAGGGTCTCATTCTTGGCAGGGTCGGGCTTGACCTTGTCGGGATGGAACTTGAGCGACAGCTTCTTGTAGTGGGACTTGATTTGCTTTTCCGAGTAGGAATCGGGTATTCCGAGAATGTCGTAGGCTGTTTGAGCGCGTGTGTGTTAGAACTAGAACAGGCGACTATCAGGAGCAGAAGTGGTATAGCTGGTCTTACGATTCCATATCTTGGCGACGGTAGCTTGGGTGGTGAGGACGAGGTAAAACATGAGGCCCATGATGGCCCAGCCGAGGATGACGGCGATGGCGCGCTTGACCCTGCGCTGCTTGCGCTTCAGCGAAGCACGCTGAGCGTCGACGACGGCATGGTGCTCCGACTTGTAGTCGCTTTTTATCCTGGGCGCGAGGGCGGCGGCGTCGGTGCTGGGGCGCAAAAGGCTGTAAGTCAAGGGAAGCGTGACGACGCCAGTAATTGTAAAGAGGAAGAAGGGGTAGAAAGTGCCATGCTCGTCATAGCTGTAGTCGGACGACATGATGGGCAGACAGCAGATGTGAGGATGTGATGGAGTTGTCCGTCTGTCCGTCCAAAAATGTTCCTCGACAGATTTTGTCTGTCAATCTGTCTGCTTGCTTGCTTGCTCGCTTGCTTGCTGGTTGGAGCTGGGTAGCAAGCAGCAGGTGGTTCAAGGTGGTTTTGCCTTATGAAATACGTTGCCGCAATTTAGAAGTAGCTACGTAGCCCCATTGAGACCAGGTGTCGGGGGAGGCGCGCTAAACCAATTGTCTGTCTGGCCAATGGCTGATGCCGCCCGTCTCACTGATGAATCGTGGCCTCCTAAAAAATGCGAACGCCCGGGCGAAATAATAATCCGGCTAAGGAAAGTAAGGTTTTGTGTTAGGTGGGTTTGCCGCCTGGGGGAGCCACCAGATTGCCGCTAGGGAAACCCCGGCCAGTCCACCCGGCCTACCCTAGGTACATGCGCCAATGTGTTTTTAACCTTGCTTACTCCAAACCACTGCACCCAGAACTGCAGGGTCCCTTTTCAATGTTTTTCCCAATTGATGTACAGAGTACATACTCTGTATCATAGCGTCCCAAAAGTTGCACGGGTTTTGTTTTGTGTATTGCTTTAGCATTCCAGTGTTTTTGCACAGCTACAATTTATCCATTTTAACGCATTTTATACATGTTAGGTTGGCTCTTATTGATTTTGGACCCTGAAAAGCCAGAATGCGACTCAGGCGCACGTGCAAAGCGAAACCTTTTGTGATTTACTCCATGTTCGGGTACTTTGTGTTACAATCGAGAACCCTGATCCACCTACGAGTATACGAAATTTCCAATTCTGGAAAGTTTATTACAACAACCGCTCATATCTCCCTCAACACCTGAATCGACAAGCATGGAATTATCATTCGTGGCCTCTCAATAGTATCCCAAGAAAGAAAAAACAGAGTAATGTAATTAAATAAATCCTACAAACCCCATTCTATAAAAGTACAAGAGAGAATCTGATCTAAAAGCTGGATTGAAAAGTTTGGTTCCACATGGAACACCAGAGATCGAAGAGAGCAAACCACGGGTGAGAATAATTCGCTGGCAGTCGAGGGGTCGTCAAACTTCTCATTGAAGCAGGCTTGAAAGAGTTTTCCTGTTTTTTAACAATCCTCATATTATGGACGCAATGTCTGCGGGCTACTTTACGAGATCTTGTTCGGTATCTACGGACTGTCTCGTTTGCCGCATCGTTGAATCTTTCCCATGTTCTAGACATCCAAGACTTCCAATGAAGTAAACTACCCACGACTACAATTTTGATTAATCCCACGTGATTCCCATGGCCTCACTGGGTTTCTAAAACTAAATAACAGCAACGGCGGACGTTGAACGATAGTGCTCCGAGGCAGACTGCCATGATTCAACCTGTACCAATTTTGCTTCGAGCTTTCTTCCAAGATTTATACTGTCCGCTGCATTGAACATGTCACTCAACCTCGGCGTTGTTATCAAGCAAACGATCAATACATCTGTTGCGGAATTCTGTACGTCAATCTTATTTTGGACAAGCGTCTCCTTTCCGTTGACACCATATCGCGTTTTCGCTTCAAGATCAACATTCCGGTCGCCTACACGAATCGTGATGTTATTGGTTAACAAGGAATCTTCCGTGCTATATGGTCGTCTGATGATCGCAAGCATCAGATCCCCAGAAAAAGTATAATATGCAGTTTTGATAGATTCTGATGAAAAGGCTCGGGGTCGTACGGAAATAGTTCAAATGGCTATGTTACAGATAATGTCTGAAACAGTAGATGAATAGGACTCCAGGCCCGAATCCGTGAAGTTGTATTCACTGATCTGTAAGATAACCACTCTTTCTCTCAGAGAAGGCACTCTTATTAACTAGATAGGATGCGTGGAATAACTGATCTTATACTACAATCCAGTAGTTGAACTCACATTAGCTATTATACGGTGGATAGGAAGATAAAATAAAGTGAATAACTGCTAAATAGCACAAATGTTCAAGTATAAATAAACCAACCCCATATCCAAGAAACTGCTTTGATATCTTCTGTATACACACAACTACACGCACCATTTCACACACACACCTATCAGTCATACCACGGCCAAGTCAACTTCGACCAAGCACAGGTCAGACCAATCATGTCAGTCAGAGCTCAGTATCGCGATAACCAGCGTCCCCAACGCAACCGAAGAAACCAGGGTAACCAGCGCGGCCAGGCCGCTCAGCGCCCAGATGAAATAGAATGCCTATCCTGCTGGCAGAGCGAGTTACACTGTGACGGCGCCAAGCCCGCCTGCAACCCGTGTTTCCAGAAAGGCACTCCGTGCAACTACAGATGGCATCGTCCTCGCAACGAGCCCCTCGTCGTCAAAAAGACCTTTACCACAATTCAGACGGGCTGCACAAACTGCTTCAACCGGTGGTGGCTCTGTGATGGCCGCACGCCCCGCTGTCAGAACTGCGCCAATATCCACGGGGAATGCATCTACGACGGCGGTGGCGAGTCCGCCCCGATCAACCCTAATGAGGGCGACGAGTATATGGAAAGCAATTGGGATCATACCATGGGCTTTGACGAGTACATGGACGGCCAGTATGATGTCATCAGATCCGGAGGCCCAGTCAAGTTTGAGAGAACTCCTGAACCACATGGTCGCCATTAGATGGTTTGAAGATGGTGAAAGAGACTGGCCTCAAGGGAAAGAGCCACCTGTATACATGCTCTGAGAGATGAGAGGATGGTTTTGATAGTGGCACCGGAGCAGGTGCGGGTTGAGAATCGCATTCATCCGAGCCACCAAGTGCATCAATGAATATGAGATCAATGGTACCTTAGATTAATGTGAATACGGAAGCCAAGATGGTGAAAACTCAGAGTTTGTATGAACCTCACAGGATCAACATGAAGGGCTCGAAGTGCCACCGAGCGCGATCTTGTTGAGAACCCCTACAGTGCCTGCCGGATGAAGTGGGAGCATAGTACCTACCAAGTCGGCAAGAGATGTCAATTTCACGAGAAGCTACTGCGATCGAATGACATCAGAGAAGGGCCTGGTTTACTTGCAGCTCCGGGTCCGGGGAAACAAAGCACATTCATAGTAAATTGGAATTACTCGACGTATTTTCCATCCACTACACATACTCATATCGAACATTACTACAAATCTCACGTACCAATTTGACCCGGCAATAGTCATCAGAAAATGTACCGTCAGCGAGGGATTTGCCGCCCTTGCATAGCAAGGGATGTGGGTCATTTGTGCGATAGAGCTCTGCCGGCATGCGGAAGATGCGTGCAACAAGAGATCGTATGTGACTATTTTAAACGGTTTCGATTGAAAGACCGCTGTATCGAGTGCGGCAGGGCTGAGAAGGTCACAGACTGCGATATATCAAGCCAGAATCCTGTAAGTACATACTCGGCGCCGCTCTATGCGTGAGACACTTGCTGAGCCTATGTCGCTATGTCACATCACAGTGTTCGCGATGCGCAGTTCACGGTACAAAGTGTGAGCTACAAACAGATAGGCTTCAGAGCACGCTGGATGAAGCCGGTAACTGGGGCATGCCCGCTCCGAGCGAGGCTCCTGGTAGCCAAGGAGGCAGTGTGGATGGGACCGGAGGAGGCGTGGATGAACAAGCTTCTGGCTCCGGACCTGTTGGGGCTATGAACCAATCTGAACCAGATCCTGGACACGAGCTACGAGGGCATAGGCATCGCGATCCTGGGATCGGGTTTAGTGGCTGGGAAACTTACGGCTCTAGAAACAGGCCTATAGAACCTGCGGATCCCCAAGTATTGAGATACGAAAGACGAAACGATCCAACCAGGACCGGAGCAGCCGCACCCCAAGTCCATGGTACCGGTGTTGGAGAGGCAGCGAATCCACCAGACTACAGAGACGGATCCAGAGGTGATATACAACTACCAAGCTTTGACAGCATGTTCGGACGTTATGTCCCTTCTAATCCTGCATACGGACCTCGAGGAGCACCAAGTCAGCAAGGGTTTGCAAGCGGGTCAGAGAGACCCGAAAACCAAGGCTCTGGAAATCAGTTCATGGGAGTTGCAAGTCAACCAGAGCGTATAGATGGAATCAGGGGAACTGCAAATCAACAAGACTCTGGAAACTGGTTCAGAGGACCTGTGAATCAACAAGATCATGTACAGAGGACTTGGAGACCTGCATATCCACAAGGGTCTGGAAACCAGCCCATGGGAGCAGAAAGTCAACCAGATTATATGCACAGGACTCGGGGAACCGAAATCCAATTAGACTCTGGAAACCAGTCCATGAGAGCTGTGAATCAATCAGATCATACACATGAACAAAGGGTAACCACAAATCAACAAGACTCCGGAAACTGGTTCAGAGGACCTGTGAATCAACAAGATCATGGAAAAAGGACTTGGGGACCCGTATATCCACAAGGGTCTGGAAAATAATTTCTGGGAGCGGCGAATCAAACCAGTGCAGTTGGGTTTGAGCTAGGCAATCGAAGAGACTGAGGATGGAGCATCAGCACAACATCTTATAGTTGGGGTCCAGAATGATCCAGTGAGCAATGAAGAGGAGCAATGCACTTATCAGAACCCGTGGTGGACATTGCGCTTGTGTCTAGTATAATATTCTGAGACCTTCTCCATGCTGTTGAAAAGAGAATGACGTGCAGAGGGTCTTTCTCTAGGTAGTTTCAACTTCGCATAACCCAAATGGAGAAAATAGAGCGAGGAAAAAGATTCTGTATAAGCGTTTGTTTAAACGCAGACTCACCGAATTTCAACCTGCGTATGATATGTTGCATCGTCAGTACAAGATAATTTGCACTGCTCCAACACCTGATTGAGGCAAGTGCGCGAGTCTTTATAAACCGTTTTCAAATTGATTGTGTGATCAAGGGTGTCCTGGAGACTTTCATTCGTAGTCAAGACCGATAATCGTGACCAGCGTGGACGATCCAGCCAATATGGCTTTGGCAGGTCACCGGGAGCTCAAACATCGTGGGCGAGTTGGTGGTCAGGTGTCCCTGGAATCAATATACAAAAACGAGTAGTCTCTTGAACTGAGGGGATTGCTTCACAGGCGGATGGATACTCGCACTACATATCACGTATTGAGGAATGAAGGTGGGTTCTGGAGCAATACAATCATCACTGGAAATTTGGGCCTTGGCCTCTACTTTGCGCCAACCATAAGAAACAAGTCCAGCATACCAGGGAAAATCGACAGAATAGTCTACAATTGGGGAGACTGTTCCCCTTTAACAAACCCGAACGCCGCAGACTTCGACCGGCTTGCCTTCCACATAGGCCGATCTGCCGAAATATACATCAGCCAACTCGTGGATAAATTCGGCATCGCTCTTACTCCAGCGATCCAGGCCCATTGATTTGATTTCTTCGGGATTGATTCGAATGGCCCCATCATAGTCTTCCCTGACTTCGTCGGGAAGCATAGCGTCGTCATCCTCATTACTCGGCTCCCCCTCCTCGTCCACCTCGCTGCTCTCTACAATCTCGGCAAATCTCGTGAGGAGCTGCGAGGTCAGGCGGTGAAAGTATGTTATGATGGCGAGTTCAGCCCTCGCCTCGTCCATGGGAAGCGGTCCTCCGAGACCGCCAATCGAAGACGTTCGCCTCATGGACCCAAGGGATGAAGTCATGTGCATTGACATGTTGGGATGCGTCACCTCCGCCAGCAGTGAGGCGTCATTGGACGACTCTTCGACCTCATCAGCTCGGGCCTGTTCTCCAGCCGAGGCCCACCACATGAAGCCGTTATAGGCCAGTGCCGCCCACGAGAGCGGCTCGACAATCTTTTCCGCCTCATCTAGACTCGGGTCGTCTTGGGTCTGCTGTTGGGGATTTGTTAAAACAGTGGGTGGCCTAGGTGATTCTGGGCTCTCTGCAACGACATTACTGTTGTTTTGCACCCTGGACAAGCCAGTACGCAGAGCCTTGTATCTGCGGAGATCTCGCTGAGTAGCCTTGACTGGCACGCCTCGTGGACACTCGACGGTAGGCCAAGCCCGGACCTTGCCGGCAGAAGCATGCGGTGGAGGCATGGTTATCAACATATCCCACAAGGTGTCCTTGAGGGCGAGGATGCTGTCGGTAGTACAGGCTATCCATCCGGAACCTAGCCCCGACTCTTGATCTGAAGATTCGTCTTCACTTCTTTTCGACTTGGCATCCTCGACCAAGAAGGGAATGTCATGGACTCCTATGTTGAAAAGAGGCCGCAGACGATGCGAGGGTCCTTCTGGAGGAAGAATCTCATATGTGGGAAGTGGAATGTTGGAAAGGATGGAAATATTGTACACTGAACCGAGTTAGACGATATGAAATGGCAAAAAAAAGTAGAGATTTGCATACTCACCAAAATTACAGATTTCTTGTACTGGCGCATGGCATGAAATTAGAATGCGCTTTCGCAATAGTGCAGCTCGGTGTATCGGATAAATGAGCGGTCCAAAGGTATCCAGCAAGGCCGTTAAGCTCCAGGCTGGATGGAACGGCGACAACTTGTGACCGGGTGCCAGCAGTCCTGTCCCATCAGAAGCAGACCTATGCCTAGTATGCTTCTGCTTCTTTGGCGGCTTCGGTTGGTCCTCGAATGTGACAGAGGGCAAGTCCAAAGATTCCTTGGACGCCCGAGCGTCCTGCTCTGTAGACTCATCGCGGGCCTTGTTCTTCTCCCAATACTGTTCTAATACGCTGACCTCTTTCCCGCTGACAACCATCTTGGACGCAATCTCCTTCAGACCTTCGGCATGCCTCCAAGCTCGTCCGAGCCGTCCATAGCTCAGCGGCACCAGCACGCCGACCGCCAACATGCGAGCATTCCTAGACTCGGTGTCCTGGATCGGGGCATTGACAAAGGCGCTCAGTCCGGCATAGCGCTCGTGTACAAAGTATATGAGGTCGTCGGTGACCGTGTGCGCGCCCGAGGGCAGGGACTTGTACTCGACGGCGCCCTCGAGCTCAATGCCGGGCTCTGCAGCCTTCCAAGTCAGCGTGTAGCCGGCCTTGACGTCGAACTCGATGAGGAAGACGGCCGAGATGGGCGGGAGGTCGAGCTGCTGGGGCGCGGCGAGCGAGGTGCCAGTGGTGAGGCCGGTGCCAGTACTCGGGGATCGCGGAGGCAACCGAACGTGCAGCTCCGGTTGGCCTCTTCGGGAGGCGGCCATTGTGCGCGGGCTGGCTCGGATATCGTCAGTCGGGCAGTCGCATTATACAGCACTACAAGCACATGTGCAGCGAGCGACCGACGAAATGCGCAAATACACGTGCAGGTGTCGCTGCCTGTTGCTCGTCGCGCAGTTGGATATGGGTTTCGAGTACGAGGATGTAAGTTGCTTGTTGCAACGAATAATAAGCTGGGAGGCCTGGGGAGCTTCTACCTAGCGGCAGTTTACGGAATGCCTCGTACCGGTAGGTCCTGGCTAAGGTAGGCAGTAGCAGTGGTGTTGATTGACCCGTTTCATCCCCCTGGTGCCTCTAGCGGGTGGGTGCAAGTGGGTAAAGTTGCGTTAAGCTCAGCACATCGGATGCATCTGTCCCCTCTCTCAGGGTGGTATTGGAGGTACCTGGGCAAGCAACACGTGACCGTCCATTCTCAGGAATATTGCAACCATCTGGAATCGCAGTGACAAATCTCACGAGAATTCATATTTTGCATGACGATTGTAGAATTTGAGGTTGAAAGTGCCCTACAGCCTTTCCGAGGGACTTTTGTTTGATGCTTGCTTGACGTGGTGGTACAAGCCCAGGACATGCATCATTATGGAGCACAGGCGAGATAAGTTATAGTCTGTGATACTTGTACAGCGAGATCCCAACTTGCGGTTTTGTCTTTTCGATTTGTCAAGTCATCTGGCGTGAGCTCCATACCCTATGTAAAGGGAAAAAGGACGAAGGTGTGCCGTCAACTATGGTAGTCCCAGCTGGAAGATGCCAAAATTACTGACAAGTTGCATACCTCTCTGTATGTACAAACTACATTTAGTGCAGAGCGATCGGCAACCACTAATACTATGAGTATGTAGTATCTCCTACTACAGGTAGAAATGCAGAACTCATTATAGCGCCAACCTAGCTGGCAGTCCAAATATGAGCGAATGCCGACATCAAATGCCAACATGACAATATTTGTTAGTGTAGCAGTTACCTGTCTCTCTTTGTGGCTGCAATTGACTCTACTGCGGGGCCTGATGTCGTAATGACATCAGAAGTATTATTCGAGACTTGTGCTTCACCTTCAATATGCATGAGCTACTAAGATATATAAATAAAGTTGCGAACTGTCATCAATATTACCACCAAGCTTCGAGCTACAAAGTCAATTCAGAGAATCCAAGCCCGCACTCGAATTGACCAGAAACAATTCTGCATATCAGAAACTCTCCATACCAATATGACCTCGTCAAGTCATCACCAGCATAATGTGCCCGGCGGCCCAGTGCCCGTCAAAGACAAAGTCCTCGAGACTGGGGCAGGCTTGATACAGGTATTCTGATGGTCCGAAGCATGAAAAAAGTTCACCCCCTACTAACGTCCTTGCATAGGAATTCCAACCTGTCAAGCAGATTTGCGCACACCTCAACGCCTTCCACACCTATGCCGACGAGCCCGGTCGACACGTGGAGGCGAACCATTATTGCGCGCACCTGACCTCGGATATGCGACAGTGCATATTGTACGATGGTCCGGGCCCCGACGCCAAACTCATTGGCATCGAGTACATGGTGACGGACAAGTTGTACGCCGAGCTCCCCGAGGAGGAGCGCAAGTACTGGCACTCGCACGTCTTCGAGGTAAAGTCGGGCATGTTGATCATGCCGGGACCGACCGCGCCCGGAATGCAGCAGGCATGGGAGGCGGCCGAGACAGAGGAGATGAAGGAGGTTGTGCACCTGTACGGCAAGGTGTATCACCTGTGGCAGACGGATCGTGGTGACAAGTTACCGCTTGGCGAACCAAAGTTGATGACGAGCTTCACGGCAGAAGGGCAGTTTGACTTTGAGAAGCATGTTGGAAATCGAGACAAGAGATTCGGATCTGACTGGAAGAGAAAGAAGGAGCTGAGGAAGAATGTCAAGGTGCCGGAAATCCACCCTGATGCTGATCAGGCATGGAAAAGGAGAAACTCTTTCTAGGTTCTGTTCAACACAAATGAATTCGTAGCGCCAAATGTTTTGTCGATTAGTCGAGGCAACCAGTACAACCTGGAGGATACCGAGAGTCTACCCCGGTAGACTTCAAAGAAGACGAATCTGGCTAGTTGTGGGTACTTATCATGAGAGTTATAGCAATATAGTACAAAATCCCGAATGACCGCAAAGATTCAAACAATAAATAAGTTCATCTACCATCAAAAGGGATGTCGATATCCGACAGGCCCCAACATGCAAGATATGTTTCCAGACAAGTGCAATCAGCCTTGCCTTGAGACTTGTACATCATCACTCACTACCTAGTGAATGGTAAGCCACAAAATCACGGATTGAAAATAACCTCTCGCGCCATGTGCTGGTAGAACGCAGGCCAGAACGTCCAAGGAGCATCGCATCTAGACGTTGGATTTCACCGTCATCGACACCTTCTTCAACAACTCTGTCCAACCGCCCGTCGTCGAATGCAATGCCATGCCACAGCAGGATACCCAAAACTTGGGCCTCCTGCACCGCAGCCAATAGCCGCGGATCGCGGCGTAGCTCCGGCACGAGTGATATCAGCTCACTCCAGAATAAATGCCGGAGCCTTCGTGCCTCGGAGAAATACTCAAAGGTCCCGTTGACTTCTGCGCCTAGTAGTTCTTCGAGGCCGTAAAGCCCAACTCCAAAGGGAAGCCATTCTGCCTCTGCCCAATCGAGCAAGCCTGTGATGCTGCCATTCTTTGCGCTGACCAAAATGTTGGACGGGATGAAATCTCCGTGTGTCAATGTCCATGGTAATTGTTCAATTTCGTCTAAGTTCCGAAGATTGGACGACGCAAACTTCTTGAATCGTTCGGGCAGGTTGGATCCCAAGAGTTTTGTCCGCCACACCAGCGAAGAGCCAACCAAGCCTTTCTGTGAGACTTGTTCGCTGGGCTTTCGATTATTCCAGCTAGTTGCTTGCAGTCGAGCAAAGTCCTTCACAATGCGACGCCGCGCTTCCTTCGTGTTTCTGGGTCTTGGGTTGTCCGAATGCCGAGCATCAACAAGAGATGTCCCATGGAGTCTTGTCATGGAATAGGCATGCAACTCGGTACCGTCGTTCTCATCGTGTACAACCCCAAGAATTTCAGTCTCTGGGACAATATCACCAAAGATACGATGAGCTGTTGATGTGACCGCAATATCAAGTCCGTGGTCTGGAGGGCGAAACTGGGCCACCTTGTCGTCGCCAATGAACATTGTATAGGAACAGTATCCTTGCGTAGGAACTGGCCGGATATCATCCTTGGGGAACTTGGCCTTGGCAAAGTTGTCGCAGTCGTGACGAAAGTTGTGTGAAACTTTGCGCTGCGAAAAGAAGCTGCTCAGGCATACGCCCGAATCTCTCGAACTTCCCGTCATTTTCAAAGACGAAGGATATGTGTATTTTGGGAGAATTCTCGAATGCTTGAGAGACAAGCAGTCAATGTCAATCACGCGGAAGAGCTGTTAGATGTGGGGTAAGCCACTCGGGTATGTTCCAACGAATCATTCGGATTCCCTCTTTGAGCGTATTGCAGTCCATCATCCGATGCGGCTGTGTGACATGGCATGACCTAGTCAAACATAGTCTAAAATGAAAAGGCGGATTCAAGTCCTGCTGATTAAATGAGAACCCTGCAGGACTTTATATTACATTAGTTGTGGGATACTCTATGGTAGTTTCGAATGGAAAAAAAATATGAAAATGCTGGGTATCCTATACTCATGTGCCGGTAAGAATAACAGACTGCAAAGATGATGTAATTGTTCTCAGGACGGCCGCTTGATCTTGTCAAGACCGTTTCCTTTGATCATGGCCGAATCCAACATGCCCGCCCAGCCGAACCATGTCAGCACCCAAGCCAAGGTCGTCAAACCACCGCGCCACACGACGTTTCTCACATTATCTCTCAGCAGGTCGTCCACTACACCTCGAGCATACACATTGCTGTCTACATGCTGACCAGCTTCTAGCATCTTGCGACCCTCGATCCACTCACGCAGAGGCTCATACAGACTGCCGGCAGGCAGTGTCGTCTGTCCCAATGCATGACCAAAAAGGCCCGTCCGCACACTACCGGTCTTGAGCAAAATAACACGGACACCGAGCGGGGCCAACTCGAGCCGCATGGTCGTGCTGAGCGCCTCGACCGCGGCCTTGGACGCGTTGTAGGCCGAGAAGAAGGCCGGGCAGAGCACCTGGTTCACACTGCCCATATTGGCCACAATGCCGGCGGGGGACTTTAGGAGCAGTGGAAGAAACGCCTGCGTCACGGCCATGACGCCCAGCACATTAACGTCAAACAGGCGCCGTGCATCGGCAATGGAGGCGTCAGCCATGGGCATGATTTGTATCACGCCAGCATTGTTGATGAGAATGTCGATGCCGCCATCTGTCAGTTTCGATGTGTGCGATGCTGCCGCGGCGATGGACTGCTCAGAGGTCACGTCCATGGCCATGGTCTCCATACCTAGGTCACGAAACGGTGCAAGGAGGGTGTCGTTGAGGCCGGACGCGATGACGCGGTGGCCGCGCAGTTGAAATTCCACGGCTAGAGAATATCCGATGCCATCCGGACCACAGCCGGTGATGAATACTGTTTTGCGCGGCATGTCTGATGCGTAGGCACAGTGGATGCAATAAGTCTAAAAGCCTTCGATCGTGGCTTTTTCAAGGCCGCTTCCGAGTCACTGGCGGTACGGATCTTCAGCGACTAGAATTCTTGGGACTCGGGAGTATCGAATGTTGAGGCTTCACAACCAGAAGCTCGTACGTGCACCCCCTTACAAAGTTAACTTACACCGTCGCAAGAAGCGGACCAAGGTGAAAGGACTCGGAATCCTTTCACCATGCAGCGTCGATGTTGGTGCTGAGCTGGGATACTTGAGAGTTGAGACTGCGCCGCTGGGCGGAAATTATTGGAGAGCATACGACGTATTAATTGTGGGGGCATAACTGTTCAGTCTGGTCGGCATTTCGGCATACTAACAGCCCTATCATCATTTCCGTCCTTTGATCCTTTATCATCTTCCGGATCAAACTCTTGTGACTGTGAATATCATCGCATGTGGTCAGATACATTCATTACAACTACAACTTTAAGTGAGCAGCATTTGTGCGCCAGAAAAAAAAAACAATGTACAGAGTCACAGCCACTACAACGGACAGTGCCAGGACGAATAAGGCGATATCATTGATAAATGCTCCTGTCGGGCAAATTTGATTGGTTCGCTTTTGATTCAATATGCCTGATGGGCTGTGCCCGCAGGCTGTGCAACCTATGCATTCGCTCCGACTCTGTCAGGCTGAAACTCAGAGTTGAAGCCGTACCCCGCGATGAGAATTCCTCGTCTCCTCATCCTTCATCCCCCATAGTTTCAAGTAATGACGGCCACATCGCGAAGATGAGCTTTGGCTTCGGTGTCGGGGATTTCCTCGCAGTCATTAAGCTTGCAAGCGATATTCGCAAAGACTTTGCCGACGCACCTGAACAATTTCAGCAGATAAACGCCGAGTAAGCCTGATGAAGGACCTTGGCTCATGCGCAACCAAATACTGACTCAATCGTAGAATCAGAAATCTCGTCATTGTACTTGGAGACGTTGATGTGTCTCTTGCAGCGCATGACGTTTCCGAAGACCAAAACAACAATCTCAAAGAAATTCGGGAAAGCTGCCGTGGTGTCCTAGAGGACTCTCGCAAAGAGCTGAGCAAATATCTCAGCCTCGATTCAAAGGGCGGTAGTCTTCATGAACGCACCAAAAGAGTTTGGAAGCGTGTGAAATGGGAGCCCGATGATATTCGTGATTTGCGACATCGAATCACTGCGAACATCGTCGCACTCAACTCCTTTACCGGTTCCAACATCAGAGACACCGTGTTCAAGTTGGAAGACCGGCAAATTCGACAAGAGAACCGCGAGATTCTGGAGTGGCTAACACCGCTCGATACGGCGGCACAACAGGCAGACTTCATCAGTCAGCGCCAGGAAGGTACGGGTCAGTGGCTTCTCGACTCAAATGAGTACATCAAATGGAAAGCGACAAAGGGAGAAATCCTGTTCTGTCATGGTATTCCCGGCGCCGGAAAGACTATTCTGTCATCAATCGTGGTGGAGAACTTGCAAGATACCTTTGGCATTCAAACCGACGTTGCAATCTGTTATTTCTATTTCAACTTCAAAAGCCAGGGGGAGCAAAAATTCGAAAACGTGCTGTTGAGTCTTCTCAAACAGCTGAGTCAAGCTTCAGCCACTGTGCCTGACGACGTGCAAGCGCTGTTCAATCAGTGCAAGTCCAACCGCAGCCGACCAAGTCGCGAGGGGATCATCAGAACACTTTCTTCGGTAGCCGGATCGTTCTCTCGAGTACTCATCGTGGTAGATGCGCTGGATGAATGCGAAAGCTCCAATGGATGCCAGAGAGAACTCATCTCGCATTTGATTGAGCTTCAGCGCAACACAGGGGTGAACATACTGGCGACTTCCCGCCCGGTGCCCCATATAGTGGAAAGGTTCAAAGAATTCACCTCAGCGGAAGTCCGTGCCAGCGAGGGGGATATCCACAGATACGTTGAAAGCAATCTTATGAATCTGCCAAGATTTGTGTCTAGGGACAAGGAGTTGCAAGACGAAATCAAGAAAGGAATCACAAAAGCTGTGGATGGAATGTAGGTTTACATCGACACTTTTCTTAGAATTCCACTGACTTGTACAGGTTTCTGTTGGCCAAGCTCCATCTTGATTCTTTGAAGGGCAAGAAATCACCAAGAGCCCTCCGACAGACTCTGAACACTCTGGCGACAGGAAATGATGCCTATGACGAAGCATACCAAAATACCATGCTCCGTATAAGCGGACAGCTCTCGGACCAGAAAGAGCTTGGTATGAATACCCTTATGTGGATCGTGCACGCAAAACGACCGTTGGAAACAGTTGAGCTTCAGCACGCGCTTGGCGTGGAAATTGGCGAGTCGGAGCTTTTTGAAGACAGCTTGCCAGATCTTGACGACTTGGTGTCGGCATGCTGTGGTTTGGTCACCATTGACGAAGAAAGCCACATTATCCGGTTAATTCATTATACAACGCAGGAATTTTTTGACAGACACGGAGTTCGATTCTTTCCGTTCGCAGAAACCCAGATCACGAATACTTGTGTCACTTATCTTGCATTTGATATCTTTGAGAGTGGCCATTGCTTCGAAAATGACGATCTTCGCCAAAGACTTACCGACTTCCCACTCTATGGGTATTCGTCTCAATATTGGGGTCAACATGCAGATCCTCAGGCCGAGTCCGAACCCATCCGAGAACTCCTGGGTCGCCCTAATCATGCAAAGGCGTGCGGCCAATTTCTAATGGCACTAGAAAACCAGAGACATGGTTTCCTCAGTACCTACCGGAGTGTATTCGACATGACTGGCCTTCACTTGGCTGCCTATTTTGGTCTGGCGGGCGTAGTAGGTAGCATATTGGATGATCACCTCGATCCTGATATTCGGGACAGCAAGTAAGTACTGAAAAGAGCTATGCAATTGAAAAGAAAACCAGAAACCTGACTTATTTCGACTGACTAGGCGCCGCGCGCCATTGTGGTACGCTGCTCGGAATGGCCACCAAGACGTAGTAGGCCAACTCCTTGATAGAAATTGCCAACCAGATGGAGAGGACCAAAACGGAGCGACACTATTCCAGCAAGCTGTGCAAAATGGCCACGAAGCTGTTATACGCTTGCTACTGGATTATGGCGCTGATGTCAACCAGATGGATAAAGATGGCGAAACACCATTATATGATGCTGTTAGGAACGGCCACGAAGCTATTG
>NW_006917092.1:5396020-5528272 GCF_000516985.1 Pestalotiopsis fici W106-1 | reverse complement strand
GATCACGGTGCTGATGTCAACCAGATGGATAAAGATGGCGAAACACCATTATTTCAGGCTGCTAGCAACGGCTACGACAATATTGTGCGCTTGCTACTGGATCACGGTGCTGATGTCAACCATATAGCAGAATATGGCGAAACACCATTATCTAGGGCTGCTAAGCACGGCTACGAAGCTATTATGCGCTTGCTACTAGATCACGGTGCTGGTGTTAACCATATAGCAGAATATGGCGAAACACCATTATCTAGGGCTGCTAAGCACGGCCACGAAGCTATTGTGCGCTTGCTACTGGATCACGGTGCTGGTGTCAACCATATGGATGAAGGTGGCGTCACACCATTATCTAGGGCTGCTAGGAACGGCCGCGAAGCTATTGTGGAAATGCTTGTCAAGCATGGTGCAAATATAAATGTCAGGCTGCCCGGAAACGAACCAACGCTGCTGCTTGTGACAGCAAGGCGGGCATTCTGGCGAATTGTGGATCTGCTTCTCGCTACTGGCGCCGACCATGAATCTAGGGATATTTATGGTCGATCAGCACTCGTATACGCCATCATTTGGGATCATCCTGAAGCGGTTGATGTTCTACTCGCGCAAAATAAGCTCGATCTCGATGCAAAAGATCACTGGGGCTCCACGGCAATATCATTTGCTGCTCGGTCCGGCAACGTAGCAGCGTTTCGGAAAATTGCAGCTCTGCCTAATGTTGATCTGCTTACACGGGATTCCTTTGGCCGAACACCTCTCTGGTGGGCCCAGAAGCAGAGGCACGACATCATCACAACGGAGATTCTGGCATATCAGCGGTCTAACAACCATGACATGATAGAAACTCACATGCGACCAGCGATTGGAGAACCCGTTGAGTTCTTGAATACTGGTGCTTACTGCGATGTGTGTTTTGCTTCCGTCTCCCTCTATGAGCCACGGTTCTACTGTTCCTGGTGCGATAATGATAAGCTGCTTGTTTGTCAGGAATGTCACGGGTTGGGTGCACGCTGTTTCGTTGAATGGCATGAGCTTTTGATTTACGACGAAGATGTACGTTCCGATTACTAGGCTGGCAGACTATCCTACATGTATGAGCTTAGGTGCAATCCCAAAAGTCTCTGTATATAAAGTGAAGAAGAAATCGCATGGCATTCTTATAGTCTCATACTTTGCTTAAATATATCTTTGAGCATATCGGAGCAGAACATTTACCTCGCAAGCGATGGCAGACACTACGGAAATGTCGTATCGCTGTAAAAACAAATATTTTCTTCAAAGTGTGAATTTCGAGCAAAATAGTGCTCCTGCGTCAGGTGCCACTTGATACAGCAATGGACCATAAATCATTGAATGCCAGGATCGTTGTCAATTGCTTAAGACAGCATTGATCCTAAGTCGGCACTCTTACCGTTTCTCAATTACATATATGAGTTGTCTCCCGTCGTATACTGCATTACCAGTGCTGCACCGTAACCCGTAAATAAGTACAAGCTCCGTCAGGACTAAAGCTGGGTCTGGTGGAGATAATGATTATCTCCGTCTATGCTGACATATATCAAGCATAGGAACCGATCATGATATAGTTGTGTACATGCACCGCCATTTATCGCAATTCAAATCAGTTACTGAGAACTTGTCCAAAAATGCAATTCTCGCCAAAGACATCCAAGCCGTTGACCTGGCTAATCACAGGTTGCTCTTCAGGCCTCGGTCTACAGCTGGCCCGACACGCCCTCGCTGCCGGCCATCATGTGATTGCCACATCCCGCACACCATCGAAAACGCCTGAGCTGGTGCAAGAAGTCGAGTCGGCGGGGGGCCGCTGGCTAAGCCTGGACGTCACCTCACCTCTATCGGCCGAGATCATCACGGCGCTCGAGGAGGGCGGCACACAGATTGACGTCCTGGTCAACAGCGCCGGGGTAGCCAAGGCGGGGCCCGTCGAGGCCTTTAGCGAGGAGGAAATCCGGGAGCTCATGGAGATAAACTTTTTCGGCCCTTACCGGCTGATGCGCACCATGGTGCCGTTCATGAGGGCGCGGAGGAGCGGCGTTATAGTCAACCTCAGCAGTGGGTCCGGACTCCAGGCCCGGGAGACGCTGGGGGCGTATGGGGCTAGCAAGAGTGCACTGGACAGTGAGTATATCCTGGAGCTGAAGCTCTACCTTGCCCGTGCTCTTACAAAAGGGCTAACTTGGAATCTCTACAGACATCACGACGACATTGGCTAGGGAGGTGGCTGACTTTAATGTCCGCGTTCTGCTCGTCTACTTGGGCTCCTTCAATACGCCAATGGCGTCGCATGTGAACCTGGCGGGAAAGCCGCTGGATGCAGACTATGACGGCACTGTGCTGCAAAAATACTATGATGTTTTCAAGTCTAAAAACATGCCAATCAAAGGAGACCACGAAAAGGCCGTCAAGGCCATCTACGAGGTGGTTGTCGGCGAGGGTATCGGGGCAGGCTGTGAAAAGGAGGTGCGAATGGTCCTGGGTAAGGACTGCGCCGTGAGAGTTGGCGAGGTTCAGGAGAATTTGAAGCACATGATGGGTGTTTTTGGAGACATTTGCAACAATGTTAACATCGACGAAGCATGATGGCAATGACATGTTGAATAGAACTAGGTATCACACTGATTCCTACTGCCCAGTCATTGGGCGATCTTGCCTAGAGTCGCGAGTTTGTCTGTCCTGTTGTTCATACACATACCTACCTATTATGTAACTCGTAGTCTGGCCAGATTTATGATGAGAGAGGATAGGCGAATGCAACGACCCACACGCAGGATAGCACACATGTGACATGACAAGCGCCCAAATGCAATGTGATGGATGTGACTGGATAATTAGAGGGGGGGAAACAATTACAGTATAGAACAAGGACACGATTCCTAAAGAAAATGCGAGAGATATAATTCATCCTAGGTTGTGGAATATTGATCATTTGGTGGAGGGGCGGACATAAATTAATGTCGAGACGGGATAGGTTCGCAATGAGCCGCGGGAAATTTGGGTACCCTCAGTGTAGATTGCAGATGCGCGTCGAGTGTCTGTGTGTTTGCATACGTGCATGCATGCATTTGGTTGTGCACCTGCGTCCGGCAGCTATTTCTGCCCAATTACTTGTCTCGAGAAATGAGAGAAAAACCAAAAGACATCATCAAGACACTATATTCTGACGATTCAATGAATACGAGAAAGAGTATACCACTTGTCAACGCTTGGATGAGAAATATAGAAAAAACGCCTTGACCAATATGAACCTGGCACAATCAGGGTCCCCCAATGACGTCGGATTGAGATGCGACGAGCGTTTCAACGGATGACCATTGCCAGTGGAACTTCGACTTGCAATTGATCCCACAAGTCCCGGCGCCATCTCTGACCGGAAACGCATCGTTCAGACGCGAGGTCGCCGCTAGAACTCATGGAATACCACCAAAAAAAGTACCGTAGATTCGTCGCACCTCCTAGCGACAGTGGGCAACATTCTTCAAAGTGGTTTGACTGCAGCACTGCATGTTTGGGAGTCGGCGATGATCAACTCTGGTTTTCGCTATCCGGCAGTCGCAAACTGACAGTATGGATTACCGTTATCTTAGGTAAGGCACGTACAGGTGCTGCTGCTGCTAATCCCTGTATCCATCCCGGAGAATAGAGGCAATAGATACCAGGTAGCTGATAGCTTTTGCCTGCCGAGCTTGTTTGTCTGCTTCCTTCGGGCTGCCCGTTCTTGGCCCTCCAAAAGCTGCCGGACCAGGGAAAAGAAGCAAGTTCGTCGATCTCCCGAGTATGTATGTGTGTGTGTGTGCAGTTTCCTCTCATTCACGTCCCGTCTTCTCGATAGAGTTTTCCTCCTCATCAACTCTCCGTCTCCCTTCTGACATCTTTCATTCCACAACCTCTACTTGTCACTTTGGAATTGTGCGACATTCCAAGGGCACGTGAGACCAGCCAAAAGACCGCCTCAACCTTCGACTACTTGGCGTCTAAATGTAATCAACACCCACCACCCCCCAAAAAGCCACCCCAAAGCACTTTTGGAGCACCCCCACACCCTACTAAAAGAGCAACTGTCAGAATAGCGGCAACGTTCGCTTCCTTTTAGGCTCCTCTTGCCAATATAACTAACACAGAAGCAGAGGCGTTTTCCGGTCAGACGAAACATTTCATATTGAAGGCAGGCGGACACTTCAGTACTCGCCTCTGAGCATAACCAAAACCATCAAACTTCCCACACCCATCAATTTACAATAATTCAGTTCCACCAACACCGAGAGAAAGGAGGAAGAAGAAGAAGAAAAAACCACGCGCCTTTTCCAGCATTCCTCGAACCTTGTTTTCCTCCTTCTAACTACTACCGGAACAAAATATCGCGAATCGGGCCTAGAGCCCAGGTTCCAAATCCACCGAGCCGTCCACTACTGCACGATTCACTGGGACCTACTGATTAGACGCCGCCTTCAACCTTAACGCTGCGTCACTACAATCCACACATCTGCGATTTTCCACCTGCGTGTAGAAGGGCACGAATAGGCCGGGCAACAGCAGCAAACACATCCATCCCTGGCTGCCCGGGCAGAAAGGGACCAGGACAACAACAGTAGGGTCTGCGAGTCCTAAAGAGAGGAAGAAAAGCAAAAAAAGGAAAAGAAAAAACAACAAGGTCCTTGAGGCCCCTCTCGTTCGTTACTGTTTCCCACGCGCACCCATTCGTTTTCACCTCTGCCGTGATCATTCTCTGGCCCAAAATCGTGCCGTCCACGAGCCAGGCCGCTTATACTACACGTGCTAAGCGAAATCTTTACACACGGAAAAGAAAGGCGCCATGTCCCACGCGGCCGACTCACAAGAGCCGACGCCCATCTCCATCACGATATGCGGCGACGGCGGCTGCGGCAAGTCGAGCATCACATTACGACTCGTGCGATCGCAATGGACTTCCGAGTACGACCCTACGATCGAGGACAGCTACAGCATCACGAGGCGAGTCGATGGCGCCTCGTACCACTTGTCATTGACGGACACGGCCGGTCAGGAGGAGTACCGCGGCATGTGGGCGTCGACCAACCTGGGCGCCGACGCCTTTCTGCTCGTCTACGACATTACCTCGAGCGGCAGCCTCGAGTCCCTGAGCTACTTCAACGACCTGATTGACATGGAGGCCGAAACGCGGCTCGACAATGCCTCGCGCGCCCAAAAAGCTGGTCTCCGGCCTGGCGCCACCGCAGACGAGAGCGAATTCGGATCCCGCACCATCCCACCCGTCAAGATTATCGCCGGCAACAAGTGCGATTTGCAAGAGTCACGGCAGATCTCGGCGTCGCAGGGCTTGGACTGGGCCCGTAAGCGCGGCTGCGGCTTCATGGAGACGAGTGCCCGCCTCGAAGTCAATATCGAGGAGACTTTTGCTCTCATTATACGCCGCGTTGTCGAGTCGCGCAGGCGCGCTGCTGCTGGAGTCGTGGGCAACCCCGAGATGAACCAGAGAGGTGCCACACGGCCTTTGACGCCCATTGGTAGCGATCGCGATGCCGACAATGAAAAGAGGGATCCGAATGCTCGAGGGGTGCGCAATGGTCCCAATGACAATACCGGCAAGAGTAAACGCCAGTTCTGGAAGAGTCTGAAGTGCTGGTAACACTGGCAGCAGCGGTGTTATACAAGCCGAATTCGCCACGTACACGGGATGGCCATGCGCGCGGTTCTCGTTGGCAATATTAATGGTGCCATGATCTTGCCGCTGAGTGGGTAATCTTAATGGCCGCACTTGGCTTCGATATGGAAGATTTTGCTTTGTCTTTTTTGCATCATGCAGCACTGGAGCTGAAGACAGGAAAGGCAGTGGGTTGATTTTTGCTGTTTTGCTCCTCCCAAATTTGCCTCCGCTATCAACTTTACTTTGTCTTTGTTTTACCTTGGGGCTTTACAGACATCATCATATCCTGGCGTACGGAAGAATGTGGGTTCGTTTTCAATGGAGCGATTTCGAGTGTTTAGTAGTTGATATCCAAATATGAGTTGCCATTGGTTATGTGGGAGTTGTAAATGTCCGTCTTCTTTCCGTTGTGTCAAGGCTCATGAATAGATTGAAAGTGACATGATTTTGCACTTGAGGTTGCACCATTGCTCGGACTTGAGCACACAAGGGGAGGTTCCAAGAACTGTCGTTGCTTTCCGATTAACCAAGCATTATCTAAACTATCTCGAAACCTTTCTATCTAAACATGACAATCGTATACCTCGTGCAAAGTGCCCAAGGCCATCCCTTTTGAGTACCCATCTCCAAGCCCTCATTAGTCGGGTCTTTGCAGCCCGTGAATCAGAAACAAATGCCATCTATGCGAGAAATAAACCCCAAAAGATAGTACATGAAACCTTGCTCCGATGCCCTTTCCGCCAGTCAACCATGTAACAAGCACAAAAAGTACAAAAGCAATCCTGATTCCACCCTACAAAATTAACATCAGAGCTCCAACAAAAGCACTCACGAATACCCCCACGACACCGACCCTCGACATTTCCGCGCCAGCTTGGACAGGCATGAAGCTCGCCGTGGGTGTTCCAAAGGCAGCACTGCCCGAAGGAACGACATTGACAGCGCAACCGGGACACGCAAAGTTGACAGCGGCGGAGCTATTAAATCCGGAGCCGGAATCGATTTGCGCGCCCTTGTTTGGCGCTATCAACAGCGTCTCACTTGGCTCGGGTAAAGCGTTGGCCATCTCGGGGGTAGTGTCGCTCGTATCGCCCACCGCCGTGGCCGTAGCCATGGCCTCTTGGGTAGTGGTAATGGTCCGGTACCGCGTATAAGTAGTCGTCGTGGTACGGCCCAGGACGCAATCATTGTCGTCGTCATTGGCTGCACAGGTCGACACGGCAAAAGTGCTCGTCTCGCATTCTTCCGTCACGGTCACGGCGACAATGACGGCGACGGCATTACCTCCATCTGCTGCTGCGGCTCCGCCACCACCGGAGCCGGCAGACGGCGGTTGCGTGGTTGCTGCTGGCGCCGAGTCCTCTGGGCAGATGGTCGTTACGTAGACTTGGGTGCTGGTTGTAATCTGGCCTATCGGGCAGCCTTGTACAGATGGCGGACACGCGGTAATGGTATAGGCTATGTAGTTGGTGACGGTGGTTGTAATGGTGTTGGTTGAGGTGACCAGGGCAGGGGAGATGGGAAACTGATCAACACCATCGCCAGTGCTCTCGGCGCCGGTTGAAGTGCCCGTAGTAGTCGCGGTGATCCCGTCAGAGGGTGCAGTGATGGAAGAAGTGACTGATCCGGTGGCTGAGCTGGATGCAGAAAGCACAAGTTCGCCATTCTGGCACTGGGACGCCGAATACACGGCAACAGACACCTCTCCACAGCCGGCAGGGGCACCGTCCTCGGTAAAGACTAGATTGACCTGTCCATCGGGAGTCTGGCAAAAAGTCGCCTCACCTCCAAAGAAGGCATCATTGAACCAGTGCAAGATGCCATCGACAACGGCAAAGGTAGTGTTGATACTACCGCCCGTGGGCGAGACACGCAGGACCATGGACTCGACGCCGGGCTCGGTGGCAATTAATCCACCCCCGTCATTGCTGACGAGTTGACCGTCTATCAAGCCAAAGCCCGAGGCATCACTGCACGAAGATGGGTTCGCTGGGCCGGCGCCGCCAATGAAGCCGCCATTGGACTGACGCTTGGCAAGTTTCAAGGCGCCATGTGAAATGGTAGATCGCTTGCTTGTTCCATTCTTGGCCGCGCCGCCATCGGCTAAGACGCCAAAAATGATGCGTTCGTCGGGGAGGCTGGTCACGCTTGATGAGGGAGTTTCAGAGGTAGTACTCTCGGCAGTCATAGTCTGAGTAGCAGTCTGGGTATCGCTGCCCCCCACGGTAGTACTTTGATCAGTGCTTTGGGGAATAGTAGTATCTGCAGATGAACTCGCAATGGGAGAACCACTTGCAGAGGAGATGTCACCTGGATTGGTACTACTCGGCGTGCTATCGGAAGGAGAGCTGTTGACAGGAGAGCTACCACCAGAAGAACTTGTGGCAGCAAAGTCTTCAGAAGTAGCTGTGCTCAAGGGCGTAGACATTTCACTCTGCTGCGCTTCTGAAGTTGCGACGCCGCTGCTCGATGAACCGCTCTCAGCTGTACTGGTTGACGACGGCGTGAAAGAGCTGACAGAAGGGGTCATGGAAACAGGCCCGACAGGGTTCGGATCACCACTACTAAATAATCCTGTAGAAATTGGAGTGACATTGGTCCCAGTGGTGGCCGTGGTCATAGCAGGCTCGGACACGGTCGGCGGCTCACAGTTGCCAGGAATATTGGCCGCGGCATCGAGGCCGGCGGGCACGGCGACTATCGAGCTCTGTGTCCCGCAGGTCGTGTAGTTGCTCATGTACAGGGCATTGTTATCCTGGTCAAAGACGGTATAGGTGGCGCGCATGAATGTGTCTCCCAGGATGAGATAGCTCTTGGCGGCGTCAATGTTGGAGTTGGTGTTCCACTGCACTCCTAGCAGGCATATGTCTGTACCGTTATAGTTACCGGCGCCCCAGATAAACTCGGAGTAAGGTACGGTAATGACCGTGTTATCAAAGCCAAAGCTGAGGCTGCCGGGCTCGTCCTGCAAAGCGCATGGGACTAGATAGGTGCCGTCACCATCGTAGGTGGCGCCTGGGAATTGCGATGCAATCAACTCGACGACATCTCGAGGAAGGATTGACAAGGTGGTGCCGCTGTCGACAATGACAATCTGAGATGTCTCCGTAATCGTCGATGCAGCATTTCCGGGTGTTTGGTGGGAAATGGATGTCAACTTGACGCGATAGTGCGAGTCGACTTCTTCGAGGGGAATCTTGCTCAGATTTCCGGCGTACTTGTTGGTATCGACACCACCAAAAATAATCTGGCCCGTGACCGCAATCTGTGGCTTTCCCTGAAGACCCAGTTCGAGGCCAAAAAGCCTGCTGTTGGTGTACTGTTGGTCGTATATATTATCGATGACGGAGTCGTACTTGAGAGAACCCTTTGTTGAGCCCGCTTGCCGTCTGCCATAACCAAGACCCATGATGCCAAACCAGACACTCTGAGAGTCTGTGGCGACACCGAACTGTTGAGTGCTAATTCGGCCAGCTTTAAGATGTTAGTTGACTCATGACGAGGATCCCGATGTGAGCTACCTACATGAAATTGAAACATCGTCCGTAAAGTATGATATGTTGACACTCCCTGAGCCATATCGGATCTGGGATGTTGCATTCAAATTTTGAGCTGTAGGCGACAAACTAGGATCATACTGCCCAAACGATTCACAAAGCTCAGGTACAGATGATTTTGAGCAGTTTGGATTTACCCAGAGTTCATAGGATCCAGTATCGAGCAGGACTTGTATAGTCTGGTCCGGATTCCCTGTGCCTACAGTAACTGCCCACGACCACATTAGTAAGTTTTCAGATGTCATGATGGAAGGCGGTCATCAGTCTTACTGTCTGCCAAATATGCGGCTCCAATGATATCCTTTACGCTTGATTGAAAATAACGCGCCCTCAGTCGTGATGGAATCTCGGGCATTAATGATTGGTGAATTCTCGTAAGCGGAACCGAGAGTATCTGGTCCTTATTCTTTATAATATCCGATGTTGTGTCCCTGTCGGCGATGAAGTCTCCATGGCTGTGGGCAAGACCAGCCAGCGTCAGTGCCCAGGTAATGGCACCAGTTTTCGACAGTCCTGCCATGGCGAGTGCTGAAAGAAGATCGCCGGCAAGACGACAAGTGACTGCCTGGAAGCCATCTTAAGAGGGGACATGAAAAACACCTCTGATGAAGAATGCGCGTTAGGAATTTGGTTCTGATGCTCTGGAAATCAATTCTGGCTGGCAAGATATGCGAAGAGGCGCTAGTTTATCTGGTCGAGACATTGAACGCGTGGTGAGACAGCGATTTTCAGGTCCCAGGGGTTGGCAAATGTTGCTGGGTCATTCCAAAGAATGGCCTGTAGGAATTTGCAATTTTAAATCCTTTGGCCAGAGATCCGACGAGCCACGAGGGGCAGTTCTAGATCTTCGATGAGATAGTGACTATCCAGGCATCACCTGTAACACAATAGATGGTGTAATGGTGTAGTATATATACACTTTCATGACAATAGCAGTTTTGCGTGTTCTTCGTAAATCCGATCGATTGCGTTAGATTGAAAGCTTGCTGTATGTAGTTTGACCTTTCTTGTGGTCAAGAATTATGGGATGGAATGATGAAACATGTCTACCTGTATAGGAGCCCCCCAGAGAGCAAAGCGCCAAAAACTCCAATCCTTGATTACGCCTAGATCGGGTACATCTAGTCAAGCCTTGCTATGCTCGCTGTACCAATCTCGGAATTGCTTGAATTCGGGATATCGCAGGTGTTCCTTCTTGCCCTGGTACCGGACCACCTTGAGATCCAGCTCGTGCCACTTGTCCTTCTTACCTACCCAGCCTGCTTTTCGGAGCAGACTCACGATGGTCTCTTCCTTGTCCCATCCTTGCTCGGGAGCCACGTCTGGCAGATATGTAGAGCCGTATCGCCTGCCGCGCTCGGTAAAGCTGATGCGGATTCCGTGCGTACCGAGCTCCCAGTCCATGGCATCATCGCACTCTTCAAAGTCGGTGAGCAGCGTAACGGCAACCTCAAGTGAGGGAAGCTCCCGCTTCGAAATGGGGTTGAAGCGCATATCGTGGATAGCCGACGTGATCGCATACGACGAGATACCATCCTCCAGCTCTTGTGCCTCGAACGTGCCAATACATCCCCGCAAATTGGTATTTCCCGACTTGGGCGAAACTGTATTCCAGGTCACAAACAGTGGAGATTCGGTGATGGCCTCACGCTCTGTGGGCAAGGAAGAAGTCGAGGTGTCGGGCGTGTCGGCATCGAGGGACATGCTGGAGCCCGACGAGGGGAGCGATGAGTTGCTTCCAGAGGATTGATCGGCTAGCCTTTCCAGGGCGGGAATCTGTTTCTTGAGCCCCTCGGATGCTCCCGCTGCAAGGTCGGTGTTATTGCTCTGACGGTACTTGGGGTATAGCTTCTCGATATCTGCCAGAGATAGTGATTTCCGTTGCTCGAGATGAGCCGCCAGGGACTCGAAGCAGTAGATGCAGTGCTCAGCAGTTGCCATGATGGGTCCGTCGCAACTGGGCTATTACGGTACGTCACTGAGTATTGTAGTACGGATGGTATAGTTGCGTCGATCGTAGTGGCAGGCGGGCGGATACGAGAGAATGAGTGAAAGGAAGACAAAAAGAAGAGACAAGACTATATTCCCGTTTCGGTCACGCAGATTTGTCGGGAAGATGACTGAAGATGTGGAAGAGGATAAGATGATAACTACATTACTCGAGAAGCGGGCGTTGGGTTACTCGAAGCCCAGGGAGTCTTGACTCTTATCCGCTGATGGCCCCGCGATTCTCACCCCGCACGCATCATTGATAGCGCACCGGCTCCCCTGCAAGTGTCATGCTAGAGCCTACATTGGGTAACCTAGAAGCCTTGATTCTGGGGCCATCGACACGCTATTTTCAGTTGCTGATGGCCAATGAGGACGGTTTCGCAGCTGAAGTGTGGAGATGTTTGGACCTGCAGCTGAGAGACGCCACTAGGTCACAGTAGATTTCGCTGCTTTTACGCTAGAGCCGGGCCTCTCCGAACTGGAGACTTTTTTTTTCCCCCCCCCGTCAAGCCTTTTCCCCAGCAAGTCATGTCAGTCGTTGGATTATCACGGAGTATACGAGGCGCATTTCGATCATACCCAAGAGCAATTCTTGATTCGTCTCTATTGCAAAAGAGCCACCCGTGCCAGGTCACGGGGAACCGTCATTATCTGGTCCGGTGGCACCACATTTCTGCCGACCAAGTCAAAGGTGAGCTGCATTATTTTATACTGCTCGAATCCGGCAGGACAAAGTAGCACAAACAACTGTTACCTGCTCCACAAGTAGCATCACGTGTATAATGGTATGCAATACATTCACTTACACGTGTGCCAGACTTGAGACATCGGAGTCGACTACTGGAGCTCAAGGCACTGAGCAGTCCTCAGGACTCCATTGCCAAGATGGCGTCCACCGTCCACCTAGGATTATTGAAGGACTTTACAAACACGAGGTACTCGGTCATGCTCTCCAATGGCAAGCGCTTGGTGCTATTCAGGCTGCCCAGGATAGAGGGTACTACATCTTCGAGAAAACCCAACGAGACCGAGGATGGCTGGACCTACTATGCCATGGAGGCTGAATGCCCACATGCTGGCGGGCCCATGATCGAGGCACACGTGGACATTGAGGACTCTTCATATGTGGCATCCTGTCCTTGGCATGCATACGACTTCAACGTGGAGACTGGTGAGTCTAGCTTTGGCATCAAGACTTGCACCTTTCCCGTCGTTATAGAAGATGGGAAAGTGTCGGTGCAAGTCGCCGGCTATGGCGAACTTGGTCTTTTGCGGCTCGATCCTGTGAGTGAAAAGGTCAAGTTCAAGCATGGACCAAAGAAGGAGGCATCAAAGGAGGCAGTGTCCCTTGGTGATGACGCTACCCTTTGCGACTGGTGCGTCCACATTCTGAATACAGCAGATCCTGAGCAAAAGATTGAACTCACGACACGACTGTTTTCGTTATTCGCCACCAAAGAGAAAACTTCCTCGCCCATGGAACTAGGCGCCGGCACTGTCGAGACACCCGATAAACCCCGGCGGGATGATTATGGTAAACTCAATCCCGGAGCAATGCCCAGAGCCGGGAAAGGAGGAACACTAAAGAGCCGAATTATGATGCTGCATAACTTGGCCAATATTGAACAGTGGGCCATCGACCTTGCCATTGATATCTGTGTGAGATTTGCGACATTCCAAACAAATTCACCTGACAAGGCACTTTCGCGGGAATTGCCTAGAACGTTTTATTATGACTGGCTCAAGGTGGCCAATGACGAAGCAAAGCATTTTAGTCTGCTGCGATCCAGGTTGGAAGAACTTGGCAGTCGATTCGGCGCGTTGCCGGTACACCACGGCCTGTGGGACTCGGCAGTCATTACAGCGCACGATCTCCGGGCTCGGATCAGTGTCATTGCTCTGGTACACGAGGCCCGCGGCCTCGACGTGAACCCCATGACCATCGACAAGTTTCGCAAGGCCCAGGACATGGACAGTGTGGATACACTCGATATCATCCACAACGATGAAATTACTCACGTCACGACCGGCCATCGGTGGTTGACCTGGATTTGTGAACAAGAAGCCACAGATCCCGTAGAGGTGTTCCGAGCAAACGTTAAGAAATACTTTGCCGGGGCAATAAAGGGACCATTCAACGAGGAAGCAAGGTTGCAAGCCGGTATGGATCCGAGATATTATGAAAATCTTGGCGGCGGCGTCGGTTCGACGGCGGAAGTCATTGCTGGCGGTTGATCGCATGTGAGAGAATAAAATGTTAAAGCGTTCCAATTTTTGCTGCCGGAATCTCGTGGTTCCAGCGACTATGTGGGCATTTTTGAGCCAGTGGCAGTGAATACTCTGGTGGCCTAGTGGTCCGCTGCAACACCTCGACCTTCTAATCAGGTCCTTCAAAGTGTTGATCATAGGGTAAGGGATATACCCAGAGTCCAAAAAGGGTAGTTCTAGCAGCAATCCTCGTTGGTGCTCAGGCACGTCAGATTTGCAGTCATGCCCTGAAAACCGCCTGCAATTCCATCCGACTTGCAGCACCATGGATGCCATCGCATTACCAATGAGCGCATTGATGTATTGGTCATCCCGTCTTGCAATCGGACACCTATCACAATCACAACGCGCACGCATCTTGGTCGCCAACCTCAAAGATAAGCAGCTTGAGAGACGTCCACAGACTGGACGCCAACGTCATCTGTTGTGGACACACGTGAAGATTTAAAGTTCAAAACGAATTTGCTATTATCAGCAGAATACTACATGAAATATCGCTTGGCATTGAAACCAGGCTATTCCTGATGGTTTCTGAACAAATCTGTAACACGGAAAACTCCACTGCCGCGAGGATCCCACTGCTCATTTCGTCAAGTCGTCAATTGGCGCCCGGCCGAGAAGGGGTGAAGGAAGGTCTTGCTGGGCATCGCTACGGGTTTAGGCTGATGGCGGTTAGAGATGCGTCTCAGACCCCCGTCGCGGCGCCAAGAATCTCCAGAGCCTCAACCCCATAATCCCCCTCTGCACCCCCAAGCCCACGAGTTCGTTCCAGTGGATCCCGGCCAACAATGCCGAGAGTTAAGCTTCCAACCCCATGCAAAAACACAACTGACCTGTATATGGCCTTGGACATGTGACCAATGAAATATCTAGTTACCATGTCCACTTTGGTCTGATATCGAGGTCTCGCGGTCTGGATTCCAGCCCCGGGTTGTATCAGTCTTGGCATCCCTCGTTGGTCTCTTACCCGATTTGGGCGATTCGACTTGGGCTTGGAGAGGCGATGTCAGTCTCAAGTTACTCGGATGCCGAAGATCAGGTCAAGCCATGCCTTGGAAGCCTTGGGATTGCCTTGATGGCTCAACGCTCACTGGGTGACTTCGTCCCTTGTTTTGTTTGAGTTGGGAAGCGTCGACTCTTTCCGAGCTGGGCACCCTTGAACCCGTCCATCATCTCAAGCATGGGATGCCAGCAGCCTGTCCTTTCAGCTATCCTACAAAAGCCCTTCTCGCCCATCCTCTTTTGGGTCATTTCTTGGTATTCCATTTCATATTCATCCTCTCAAGTCCCTTCCGCTCTAGTCGAGTCATTTATTCTTTCACTTCTTTTCGTGTGTCTATATAATTTGACAAAGGACCTTGCTTGTCGCCGGCCGACTTTTGATCATTCACTTACGACAGCATATACAACCCTCACTACGAGACGATCTCGACAAATTTATTCAAAATGAAGTTCTTCGCTTTCATCACTCTTGCTCTTTCCGCCGTTGCCTCGGCTGAGCTCAGTAAGTTACCACTATTTACCAATGCCAGTAAAACCTAGAGGTTCATGTGCTAACATGTCCACTTAGCCAAGGTCGTCAGACGTCAGGTCCCCGTACAAGAGGCTGCCATGACCGATGCCAGCGGCAACATTGTCAGCTACAACGCCGCTGGTGTGTACCAGGACTCGGTCGCTAAGGGCTTGTAAAAACGTCACATGCGACATGGATAATCAATACCAATTAAAGCCGATGCACCAAGACGCGACATAGCAATCTGGTTCCCCACGACTCGGACGAGTATACCTTGAGATTACGGTGGAACATGCATCGTTCTGAACTTGTCAGCACCATGGCCTCCTAGCTTTCAGAGGGGGGGAAAGTCATAGGCATACGGCCTTTGAATCATGACCGAATTGGCACTCATTCTCAAGACGATATCTTGCCAGACTTTTATCAACAGTGCCCATCATGCACTTTCAATAAAATCTAATACAAACTTTATACAGTCACTGTTTGCCATGTTCTGTCAACAATTCATGTGACGATCGACTGTGTGGAATACAGTGAGCTTGACAGTTGCCTTGATGCATTTTTACGCATTTCTATATTCCATACGTTTATCTTGAGTAGCCACGCTTAATTCAAGACATTCAACTGATGAGTACAATGGTAGACTATCTCAAGACACCAGTTCAATGTGAATGAATCAAGGTTATTTGACATAAGCTAGTGGAGTATTCGACTGCACGTCTCTTACATTTACATTCAGTTGTTTACAAACATGCATTGGTCACCAATCTGGTAAAATCTGGGGTCATGCATAGTTTGCTGGTATAAAATTAGATCGATTACGCAATCAACCCGACGCGGGAATAAGCATATTGATACAGAGTTTCAAATTGGCTATACCCCAGATCTTGAAATGGTACTCGGTCAATGTGCTCGTATCTCCGACAGTGTAGACAGCTACGCTGAGCTAATCAAATTCAAATATGCTTGTGATTGAGTTTTGTACGTTTGAAAGAGTAAAGCATATCAAGGATTCCAAGAGAAATAGAGTCACTCTCATAGTCAAAAGAAAGTACCAAAATTCAATCCTAATTGGGTATATGGCTCTCGGAACGCTCATTCTGACTGATCAATTCCTCGATCTTACGGGGTACAGCTACCGTACGGTGATATTTATGAGTTTAGCTAGCCAGAGAGTCCCATTCGATTTCGTTCTGGAGCGGTTTGTTGCGAGATCCGCCATATTGATTGAGTAGGCATAATAGATATATGTTCTTCATCCTTGCATACTAGGTGATCTGATTTCGTCGCAGCGCCTTATTCCACGTCCAGTATCGAAGACTCCTGTGACAATAGTCGGCAGCCTACTGCGGCTGCACATCATCAGTAAAACTAACACTCTGGCTAGCATCGCCCGCAGAAGCCGAATCGATACCGACATTGGTCTTGAGCTTGGCCTGGATATCCGCGAGCTGGGCGGCCTTGTCGGTGGCGCCCTGGGCCATTTGCACCGTGACGAGCATCTCAAACGTGCGCAGCTTGAGCACCTTGTTCTTGATCTTGCCGACCTCGAGGGCGGCCTCGTCGGTCCCCGACGCCGTGGGCCCAATGGCTGTGTTGAATGCCGCCTCGGCGTTTTCGGCCGTCTGCCGCGCCGCAATGAGGATGTTGAGATCGTTGGTGGATACTGCGGCCGGGTCGGACATGTCGACCTGTTGCCAGAATTATTGTTAGTGGGACGGGATCTTTTTTCCCCTTTAGGGCTGTATGTCGATCATCTTACCGGGAACGCTGCATTCACCTCGGCCAAGGCATTTCCAGCGACACCGTCCGAAATTTGAAAGTCATTGTATTTCCGGAACGTGAGGACGTCGGCACGCTTATAGGGGGCGAAACTGGTGGCTGGCGCAGCGATGGAGGCGGCTGCCAGGGATAAAACAACGGCGAGATTGGACAAGTACATTTTTCTCGTTTTTATATCTTGATAGTGCCCACGAAAGTTGGTTATGGATGTATTATGCGTATTGTATTGCTGTAATGCTTGGTATTGTCGAAAAAGGGCAAAAAAAGTCGGCCAGCGGAAAAGAATGGAACACTAGACGTTGCTAGGATGAATGAAAAGAAAAAAATGAATAAAACTGTAAATTTTTAAGATTATCTCGAGTCAAGATGATAAGAACAAAAAAGACAAGACTTTGGACGATCAGAGCGATCGTGAAGATCTTATGTATGGAAGACTTGCAGCTCGGGGGGTTCTCACGATGGTCGGGGTTTGGTGTTGCAGGCCAGGGGGGAGGGTCTTCGTCGCATGTTGTGAGACGCCTCCTTCAAACTTGTGAGTGGACTCTCGAGTTGACAGCGTCAAAACAATTCGTAAGATGCATGATTTTGAATAATACAATCATTCGATATATATGTGTATATTTGCTCAATATCGAATCTATTTTTGCATTATCGCCACATCATGTCAAACATTATTGTCGTACGCAGGAATACTGGTGATGTTTACACCTCTCCACTGTGAGCAGCATATTTGGACCAGAAGACATGGACGCGATTGCAAGCGACAAGAAAGGCTTGAGCAGTTTTGATTCATCCTAGAATGCGCAAATATTGAACAACTCACTCATCCTGCTCCATTAAAAACATCAACACAATGGTTCATCAGCGTCTGTCAAGCTGTCAAGACACAGAAATAGTCTCCTCTTTTGTCCGTGGCCAAGAAATTCAACCGTCTCAGTCCCCTAGAAGTGGGGTCAGGATCTCCCATGCTGTAACTATAATGGCTCGTGCACTACGGAAATTCGGCCCAGGCCGTAAGAAGCAGAGATCAGGTGCTGGCCATGATTATACCTACGGCGATACAAGATCGACCGTTAATCTCTAGTCACAATGATTGGATAGATATGTTATTGTAGAAGCTATAATCTCTAATTCAATTTATTCCAAACCATCAACAACAGCCTTACCATCATGTCATTGCCGTTGAATGCACCAAGGGAAGGCAGAAGGCGAATTTATGCAACTCTCCACAAGACGATCATTACGTCACAGCTCCCGTCAGCAAATTGTTGGAGAAGGAGCATTATTAAACATGTTTGTTCACCACAAATGTAGGTAGGTGCACTCTCTTTCACACATCAATTTCCTACGATACAATTACAGTACCCATCACTACTTGAATCATACCAAAACTCAATATCAGCATTCACCTTGCACTTAAAGAGGTATCCACCACATCATAATCAGTCACCATGGCGGACAACAACACCAGCTCAACCCAGTGAGTTAGCTCGCGTGACACTTTTTTCCAATGGAGGGGGATCAGAACCGTTGACGTCAGAAACCTTTAGAAACGTCCTTGACCAGCAAAAGTCCAACTTTGGCACCACTGCCCAGGCAGACATTGGCAGCAACGCCGAACTCGTCGGCGAGGCCATCAAGGACAAGATTGACGATGCTGTGCCAAAGGGTCCCAAGAAGGCCGACCAGACCACTGGCGGACGGGTCCAGGTCGCCGAGACGGGAGATTTGCACGACTTGGCCGCCAGGAGGCAACCTTAGGCAGGGTTGAGTGTGCGGAACGCGACCTGGAAGTAAACAACGATGGAGTACTTTTTCCCGATGCGTTTGTGTCACTATCCCCTTCAGTTTTCGTGTTCAACAGGATGAGTTTGTGCGTCTGGGTCCACTGCCAGCCACTTATGTTCCTGACTGGGTGGTGACAGTGTCAAGGCTCTCGAGCTCATGAGAAAAGGTCGTCTCTTTTTGCGATGAATGATTGGCGCTCTGTACTAGTATCAAGTCTACTTACGAATGATAATGACCGACAACCTTTCAAGTTACAGCCATCTGCATCAGCATGAGAGTTATGCTGTGCACTCGCTCACAGCATGAATGCCCATTGGATGCCTTCTGTGCACCGAAACTGATCCATTGCCTTCTTCGTCACACACAACGACCCGAGTGCTGTAGCTAACCATTCCAGCCTATTGTCTCCCATCACTTGAGGGTATACAGAAACATCAGGCTCGCATAATGTACCGGTGGCATGGTTTCACCTGCTCAGGCCTACTCCGTGGAAAACATGACCAGCAGTCAGAAATGTTCCCTCTGCAATACGGACACCTGCCTTGCCGCTGCAGATGTAACAAGATATCATGCGTCCATTTCATCATTTCCCGAAGCTAATCAAAATCTATCACGACCGGAACGAATGTATGCAACCGATCCGATACACAGCCTCTCGTGGAGCAACATTCATTTGGTCGTTCACGCGAGTCTAGCTCTGTTCTCATACCAACCATACCATGATACAAAAACCCAGCGACGTCAACGGTCTGCACTGCCTGTAGCCATGCTCGGGCACCTTTACAAGACCAATTCCCCTCATGCTACGAGTAACCCTTACTTTCGATAGTCGACCACCCGTGATCCGCGTACTTTGAGTAGAGGATACTCAACAAGTATTGGTGCTTTTCAGGGAAATGTGGCGCGGTTTCTCAAACAACGGCCCCAGATACGATCCTGATGCCTACAATGAAGCAACGTACCAACAGAGACCACCGCCTCGCTGGGGCCCCGAACCAGCAAGGTTCGACTCGACACCACGGCAGCGAGAATGGAACACCGAACGAGGAAGATGGGAAAGAGAACGCCAAGACTTTACATGGCAAACAGAAACCCTCCAGCAGATGACTGAGGCGCTAAGACAGAGCGAACGCAATGCCGAGCAAGCTCTGGAACGAGAGCGCCAAAGACACGCATTTGAATTGCAGGCTGCCGAGTGCAGTAATGAGAGATTGCGCGCACAAATGAACACGCTCCTCTCCTCCAAAGATGAGGAATGGTATCAACTACGGCAGAAGCTAGACCAGTGTCACATTGCTTATCAGCAGGAGATTGAGCAGATCAAAGCGAACCAGGAGACTATCCAAAGAGAAAACTTTGACTTGCACTACGACCTGCAGCAAATGAGTCTCCAAAGTCCGATCGAGAGTGAAGACGTGTTGGCGCCCGACACCCACTACACTGCCACTTCTGACGAGGTTTGGAGATCGCAATTCAGTCTATGTCTGCAAGGTCAATGCTGTTCCTTTGTCAGTCTAAAAAAGCATCAATGGCAGTATTGCACGAATCCCAGTAAAGATTCTTATGGCTAACAAGGTTCTACAGGCAGCATCAAATTGAGTGGAATCATACATGGATACAGTCCATAAGCATCATCAATGTTCCTGACCGGGAAAGCTTCATTGCTCACTGCCACGACGACGGGTGGTGTAAGCTGTTTTCTCTTGTACCGTAGACGATTTCTGGAGACACTGGAACTAATCCGCCCAATAGTGAAAAATAGCGGCCTCCCTAAGAACCATCCTCTTCTCACGAATGCGATCACCCAATGGGGGATAGAGAATCTAGATGTGTGTTTTCTTGGGCCTGACGGTTGCTTCTTCACTCGTTGGCAAAATGGCTGGATACTCTTGCAGGGAAGCACATCATTCAAGGACGCTGTAAGGAGATTTTCCGCTACGGTTGTGACTGTAGCATTTGGCATGAATGGCTCCTTTGTCTTTACGTATGTCACGGAAGATAATGGATTCGTCCATATATGGGATCTCAAGGGCTGCTACAAGCAACTCGAGGACTTTCTGCGGAAGAATACCGGTAAACTTGCTGTAGAGGTAAGTCATAATACTTGGGACTTAGTGTTGCATCGGGGGCTAAGCTCATCTCAGGCCATTGCACTGGATCCAACCAGTCGAACTGACTATGTCGTGGTCACAATGGTTGAGGACTGGGATGGTGTTAACACATATGATTTGAAGAGGAAAATTTCATTCCCGTCGGTGGACAAGAAGTTGTCATCGTGGTGGAAAGCATGTGCGGAGTCTGACGATACGAGCAATGTATACCTGCCAGTAACTTCCTAAACAATCTACAGTCTAGAGGAGATGGGCGCCGATGCACTGTAAGTGTAATTTACTATTTACAATACATGTTGAATTGATATACTACATGGATTATATTCTTTCAGACTTTGTGCGACATGGGAACCATGGCCACGCATGTCTATAGATAGTAGTCACTTCGGAAAGATTTTCCAAGATTTCCCACCAGATCTCGAGCTAACAATCGTAAAATCTTTGTCGGGAGTCAAGATGCTGCTCTCTGGGAATGCCCCGGGCCCTGGTCCCGGGCTGTTTACTAACTACGGGACTTGGGGAGTTGCAGATAGACGATGCACAGCAGTAGTAGACCGAAAGTTCCAAAAGCACGCTCTCAGGGTCTTGGTCGCCGGGGTGCCCCTAAATTGTTTTTATGGATATTCAAGGATCTGCTATAGAAATACCGGGATTATCAGAGGACTAAAACCCGTAGACTGTTGCGCATGATTGGGTTGGGATTGTGAAGGAGAAGGGAAAAAATTGAGAAATCCTTCGCGTCTTCCCCACGCCCCACTGTAATTTTCGTTCGTTGCGCCATTCATTAAATCCGTGATCCTCAAGTCGGTCTCAACAATTTGACTATTTACTCACCGATGATCTTCTCAATGAGGGTACTGGTGAGCAATAATGAGCACAAGGATGGACAATCGTTCGCAACGCGTCTCGTTGCCTGACGCGTCCCTTGACGAAGCTTTTTCTTTCTAGAAGATGATTTCAGCGGGTCTTGACACTGCATACTGGGACCCGATGGATATCTAGAAAACTTGACAACAAATCAGTCAGTGGCGCATGCGTTGACTTTCCCCGCGTTTCGAGGGATCGCCGTTGAAAAAAGAACCAAGACACTTTTCTTACGGCGATCCAATGATTTCGAAACAGACAGATTCCAACAATAGCTCACCTATCATTTACAAGACAAGAGACAGACCATGAGGCGATACAAAAAGTCGATGGAATAATCTAAACCAACCAAAACACATCGGAACCGAAACCACTGGTTCTTTTCCTAATGGGTTTAGCTCTCACTCCCGCCCAATGGTCCAAGTCCTAGGCTTGTCTTGCTGCTACTATATGGAGCGAATGTAAGCACTGCCCCTCTCTTAGGCCTATGTTCTTAGGCCAACTCAGCATAGACCAGCCCTAGGGGCTATTTTAAGCACAGCTCCCTTTTAGGCTGCCAAGTCTCTCTCCTCTGGTGGCCAAGTAAGTGAGTGAATGGGCGGAAAACAGACCGACTCTACATTGCACATCGGATTATCGCGTTCCGTCGTCGTCCTTCTTCCAAACAAAGCCCGCCCCTGCGGCCGCTTGTCCGCGGTGTACATTGGGCGGGTGTGTGGTTCGTTTGTTCCAAATCCCGTCACTGGAATGATGCTTTGTCATGATCAAATCAGGTCACCTACCTCCATGGATCTTGCCAGAAGAGATTCCCAACCGGCTGTCACAGCTTCCCCCCATGAACCCGAAAGAACTCAACTGATCAACTAACCAAGATCATCGTTTGGTGTTCAGCTGCTAGCTCAAACACATTCTGGTTACAGCAGATCTTGACCATCAATGGAGAGCTTCTTGAAGAAGAAGCAAGCAGCCAGCAGCTTGTCAAGCCATTTAAGCTTATTGCCTATTCCAGCTGGACGAGCTGAAGGCAAAAAGAGCCCATGCTAGCTCCTTGGCTTGTCAACAAATGCGGCCGGCGGCTCAAAGACCTACATGGCCTATCTACCAGGGAGTAAGGTCAGCACACATGGGAGAAACGGACATTATCTGAGAGCCTTCTGCCTTCTCTGCAGTGATCCCGAAATTGGTCACCGACTGGGAGGGTCTGGGCGATCCCAAAAGAAGCATCCCGGTGGATTTCCATGTTGTATTCCGTACCCTACCAACCAGCTTTCCCATCTCATCCTTCCTGTGCAGTACAGAGCCGCAAAGTTGCATCCAAAGTTATCTTCCGTGCTCAGCCTGCCTCGCCTATTTACCATGTGCATACTATCACCAAAAACAGAGAATGATATTTCCTTTTATTGGTTCACTTTCGAGTTATGCCATGAACATCTAATCAATCATATTTCCATCCTGGATTTGCCTGCATCCCTCCCAAGTCCCCAGACCCAGAGAATCGCAGTGTGCTGTCAGTCCGTGCTCCACGCCCCGTTCAGACTAACCATTCAGCTGCGCAACCGCTTCCCATACTTTTCATGGGATTTATGCCAGAAGCAGCAAAGCCCCATTGGACTTACTCAATGGACCTTGACAGCAAGCAGGGGGATAGCTTGTACAGAGCTTCTTACCCGAGTGGGTATCTATCATGGCTGATCAGTTCTGCCCCGAATAGCAGCTACCCTATCCTGTTTCTTCTGCTTGTGCTTCTTTCTTCAGTGTCAGAGAGAGAGCAAGGGACAGAAAAAGGGCTGAGCAAAAGCCAGCCTGAGCTCGGTCGCCCGACTCCGCAGGCTAAGCTACAACTACGTGCATACGTGCTCGCGCAATGGTGGAGGGTGAACAACTTATCCTTGTTTTGGGTCCCTTTTCATGGAACAAGCGGGACGCCGTGGCTGACTGAAGCTTTTTGATTTGATCCCGAATGACTTGTTAGTGGTCCACGGATCGCTGTTCACCGCCCGCTACTACTTGGTATTGGGGATCTTTTTTCCTCTTACGCGAACCCCCAGGATTGACTAAAGTGACTGACTGACTGACTGACTCTTGACGTGTCTTGTGCATGTTTATATAATGTCCTGCCGCCCTTCCTCCTGCATGTTAGCCTGCTTCCTTGTCTAGCTTGAGCCTCATATGATCAGTCGAACACATGAACCGCCCCCATAGAAGGATCAGCATATTTACTTTCCATTCCCTCGCCACCTCATGTCTCTCTTCAGTTGATCACTGTATTTGACAACTCATTTACATAAAAGGAAACAAGAGAATAGGAAACACAGCGCCTAGGTTCGAAGCTCTGAGACTTTCTCTAGTCCAGCTTTGTTTGTTGCAAAGGACATTTTGAAAAATTAAAATCACATCGGTCCTTCGGCCGACTACAACCCACGAAAATGATTGGATCGCACCGGGATCAGGCACATTTCGACCGTGCTAGGTGGCGGAAGAGGATATTGTTGCCATGCTGGATCGTCCAAGTACCGATACTATTGACCCTCGTTGGTCTCTTTTCCTACCGACTGTCCAACACGGTCCGCGAATTCAAGAATGACGAGCTAAAGGGCGATGTTCCCATGGTCGAGTTTGTGTAAGTCTTTCCATCTGGGCGATCATATGAATTCATACTAACATGACCGAAGATGGGAATGTGTGAATATTGCCTTTTCGGCCGCCTCCCTCGTCATCAACCTCGTTCAAATCGCCAAGTTTATTGCGGAAGCACTTACTCCGTTCGCCATGGTGTTTGGCAATGCTGTTAGCTTGACACTGTCGGCGGCCATCTTGGCCCTTGACATTACCGTCTACATCCAGCATGATGACCGGCATTATTCCTCTGCTGGTATTGGCTTGGACTGTGCCCTTCTGTAAGTTTCTCTTACCTAGGTCTTGACCTAAGAGGCCATGTACAAGTCAAGGTGGAAAAAATATGCTAACCGAAGGCGCTTCAGCTTCTTCACCATTGTGCCAATCATCTACGGCACCATAGTCTTCCGTCGACTCTCCAAGCTCGACGAGTACCACCTTCAGCATAATGTCAAGGCCTTTGGCTTTAGCTCAGAGTATGACACGTCGTACAATCCCAAGCGGACAAGTCTCAACGATGCCGACCCCGAGGCCCTCTACGATCCCGGGTCAACATCATCGCGCAGACAATCGTTCAGCCTCAAGAACGTGATACCCAGCAAATCAACGACCGTCGAGCCCGCCAAGACGAGTCCCAAGCCCGCCATGGAGCGCAGGGAGAGCTATAACCACGAGCGCGACACCAAGTTTGACGAGTACATTGCCCGACGTGCCAGCATCAGCTCGGCCCAGGAGGGAGGCATCGACTTGGGTCTGGGATCCGAGTTTGGCGGTGCCAGCGGAACACGGTCCCGAGGCAACTCGCTCACGCGCACGAGCTGGGATCCGAACACGGCCTTGAGCATGATGGACGCCGCGACACAACAAATCCCCGCGCGAGGCCATGCCCTCAATGCCGTGCCCGAGTCGCTCGAGGAGGAAGACATTGCCGGTAGTACCAAGTCCACGACCACGACCACGACATCGCCCCCGCGCAGTCGGCCCGTCAGCGAAACCATTACGGGCGCGGGCACCGTCGACCGCCACGCGTCCGTCAATAGCGGCGTCAGCTCCGTGACGGACGTGACGGCGGTGACGGGAGTCAGTGCCATGAGCTCGCACCACAATTATGTGTCTCAGGCGCGAGACCCGCGTGGTGGTCAGGAGATGGAGGAGATTGAGTTGAGGAATTAGAAAAAGGAAGGAAACCATATTGATACCCACCCAACCAACAAAAATAAAGAAAAAAGAACGACTATGAAGAGCAGAGACAAAAAGAAATGGAGAGAACCAGACAGGAATGGGACATGTACTTATTCGGGGTCTTTTGAATTAGCGTATGGTGTTGAAGCTTTTTTGCATTTAGCATGAGCAATGATATTACTGCATGAGTACCAGCAAGCATTGAAACATGAAGATTGTGTCATTGCCCACCGTATGTATTTCAAACAGCAGTGTGTGGTGATCGACGAGTCTGCGTCTCGTTCGACCAACTATGCAAAACGAAGAGAAGGAAGGAAAAAAAGCTTTGTTATTGGAATATAGATGAAGTAGACTCGGCACCAGGTGTATTGAGAGTCAGATGTTAGTCTCCACCAACCTTGCAGAAGTCGATTTGGCCAGCCCCCCCCCCCCCCCCCCCCCCCCCCTCCTTCGGAGAGATGACTTTGTTCGAGCGAAATGATATTTATAACTTGTACACAACACACTGTATACAAAAGCTACCACAAACAAAACCCGACCACCCTTCTCCGGTCGTCGAGCACGAATTTAGTCAAACGCTAAATATTCTTTTTTCTTGTATCCGACACGACTGTTTCGCCCCAGATCTGATTCCAGCGAGGGGTGTTTTGCCTCCAGCAACTTTGTTGAGAGGCAAAAGGGCTCTTACACACGCCAATGATGAGCTCGCAAAACCCAGTATCAGGGAAGTGAGATGCCCAACCGCACATATTGGTGGCTATAAGCAAACCTTGTCCAGGACCTGTTCCCCAAGATCTTCTTTCCCGGATAACCCGGTTTGCTTATATTTCCACTTTTTCCTTCCGTGACTATTTTTCCAAAGTTTGTCTACTTTGGTTCGGTAATGATTGAGAAATTTTGGGCAAGAGAGATGGCTGTAAACTTTCTACGCTGTTCCAAAGAGCAGGCAGGTTTTTGTCCCAAGGTATTTTGGGTTTTGGGCCAAGTGCTGACCACCAAGTGATCTGGATCTCCCTCTCTCTCTTTCGTCCACCTATCTAGGTCTTATTTTTAGCAAAGAAAGAGCCAAGGAAAACAAGGTGTTTTATTCACGGCTAGGTATAATCATTGGCGTCAGACGGTAGATTATATGAGGGTGTAGTGGTTGGTGGTGGTGTGCGGTGAGTTATACTAGATTCGCCTTGGTATCCGGCTAGGTTCTTGCGAGGACGAGGCCTTTCTTTGCGCTGCTAAGATCAGGATGGTCGAGAGGCCTTCACAGTCACCAAGTGGATCAAAAGTCTTTGTCGACCATAGAATTCATAACTACAGCTATAGAGATACCAGAGAACAGTAGTAATCGTCATGAAGATGTGGATGGATCCAATGATCCGTGATCGGTATTTTTTTTGGAAGGAAGAACCAGAAAAGAAAATTTTATTTCCGTTGGGGGTATCCGGGAAGGGGGTATCTCTACATAAAAGGTTTGTCCATTTTAACTCAGACATTACTACTAGTAACACATCTTCCTTCCTTCCAAAGAAAAAATAAATAAATAACCATGAAATGGTTATTATGTTTCGAAAACCCAACCCAGACAATTATTCGTAGGAAAGGTCATTCCACCAGGAGAGAGAGAGAGAGAGAGAATGTGTGTGAGAGAGTGAGAGTGAGAGTGAGTGAGAGATAAAATGGCAAGGGATAGGGGAAAAAGGTAAGAAATAGAGAGCAGTCATGGTTGTGATTTACACGATTCTCTCGATACCACAAAAGTACTTTCTCGCACCGTCAAACATGTGCTTCTCATCGGCACGGTCGCCCGTCCGCGACTGGACCGAGGAGCGGCCGTCGTGCGAGTGCACAAACTTGGGCCACGTGTTGGTCAGCACCAGGTACTTGATCTCCTTCTCGGCGTCGTTGAACACGTCCGTGTTGAAGGCGGGCGGGATGGACAGGTCGAGCATGCCGTCGGGAGTCAGGTCCGTCATTTGGGATACCGCCTGGAGGTTGGCCTTGCCGAGCGTCTCTTGCAGGTCGCTGCCGCCCATGCCATTGTTGCCCGCGTTCAGGTCGGCCGTCGAGCAGTCCGAGGGCGAGTCGCCAAAGGGCGTCGCCGAGCTCTGCGAGTGTCGCCGGCTGTTGAGTTGCTGTGCCGCCTTGGCAAACATCTGGTGCAGCTCCTTGCCGTTGCGCGACGAGATGTTGACGGGGAACTGGGAGTACTCGAGACTGATAAAGTGAGAGTAGATGCGGACGGCGCGGATAAAGGTGTCGTAGCGCTCGGTTGGGCCGACCTTGAGCAGGCCGCTGGAACGCTTCCAGTCGGCAACGTGGGACAGGAAACTGACGTTCTCACCCGAGAAATCCTTGAGGGCAGCAAACTCGAGGAGCGGCTGGGGGTTGTTCTTGAGAACGTTCTCCAGGGCGGCCATGGTCAGGGTCGAGTCGCGCGAGTCGGTGCTGGACGCCTTGGACCGGGCACTCTTGCCGGCAATGGACGAGGCGGCTAGGGTCGAGCTGGCCAGGCCAGAGCTCTTTTGCGAAATGGCGTCGGGGTTGGTGGCGGTGCCTTGGTTGCGGCGTTCCCAAGCGGCGATGGCATCGATGGTCTCTTGCTGGAGGTTGTGCGTCTTGATGACTTGCAGGCAGGGAATACCAATGGTGAAGACTTCAATGAAGAAGATGGAAAGAGAGTACCTAGAAGCGAGGTTAGCAAGATATCATCACTGACTGTCAATTCACTGGAATCAACCAATTTCTTTCTTTCTGAGACATACCATTGAGGCGGAGCCCACACAGCATTGAGCGGCGCCATGCCGGGAGCATAAAGCCCAGCCAGCCACAACGGCGTGGCAGGAAGTCTATAGTGTTTGGCCATGTTAGAGTCGAGTGCTTGTTTAAATCTTGCCGCATCTCATCCATGAATACATACCCAGCAATGCAGCAGCAAATGGTAGTGATGCGCCACCCGTGCGTGTCCTCAACGTTGCGTGTCTTGTAAAGCATGTATGGGGCGTAGAACCATGCCCAAAAGAATTGCCAAGCAATGGACAACCACCTATTAAGGAAGAAAAAGTTAATATTCAACGTTTTGCGTTTATACCAGGGTCCAAAGGAAGGGGAAGTCCGGACATACCACTCCCATCCCTCAAAGCACTGTGCTTCACGCAGCTGCTCCGTTCCAGGGACCTTGACGTTGAACAGACCGTAGCCGGGGTGGAAGATTTCGCTACCAAAGTAGACCAAGAATGTAAGAAGAAGCTAGACAGCAAGTTTCATGTCAGTTTACCTTGTGTGCACATCCTCGAGTATGTATGAAAGTCATGATTCTTTTTTTACTCACCTCAACCACCATGCCGATACCAATGTAGAACAGAATCTGTGTCACCTTGTCCATCCTCTTGACCTGCTCATAATTCCGCTTCCACCAGCTCCACGACGGGTCAATCGGCCTGCTCTTCTCGGAGAGATCGTGGTCCTCGAGGTCGCTGAACTGGGCAAACCTCTTTTGCTGGCTGGCGACGTGGAGGAACTGACTGTTGGCGGCCTGGAGCAGGGCCATGCCAAAGGGCAGGTAGATGCTCATGATCCAGAACTGGGCATCACAGGGAACCAGCTGCCCGACCGTGAGGCACAGCATGCAGACGGCTCCATAGCAGTGCAGAATGAGGACCGCCGTAAATACCAGGGGAAGTTTTCGAATCTGGAGAAAAGGCAGGCGTCTGTGACGGTACAAGAACGCCAGGCCGGCGGCCAGGAGCAAGGCCCATGCTATGTCGAGGATAATGTAAACCCATCCCAGGGTTGTAAAGACAATGGCCTTCGCCATGGTTTAGAAAATAAAAATAAAAAAGTTTGAGTCGAGTTATTGAAAAGTAAAGTAGGTAAGCGAGCGTGGGTTGTTGTGGAGGCAGTGGTCAGGGTGAAGGAAAGGATACTACAGAGTACTCTCTTCACAAAGCACCACGGCAGCAGAACAGCAACGGCGGAATAAAGTTATCCTTTTCACACGTGGAGGTCGAGTCGTCTTTATGATGTTTGACCCATGTGCTTGGGACGCATAGGCGAGCACTTGGACCTCTCTCTCCCGGTAGTCGGTTGATGAACACCGTGTGTCAAGGACCCAAGGGCAGGGAAGAAGAACGACACCCTCGTCAGACTAGTGAAAGTCTATTGGATCAGATTTGCAGGCGATCCAGGAAGAAAGAGTCCACCGTGGGGAGGAAAGGAAAGTAAGAAGGGGAAAAGCCAGTTGCAAAGCAAAAAGCGAGTGTATCACCTGGGCCCTTTTGAGATGGTTGGCCTATAGCAAGTGCGTGGATGGTGAGGTGACTGAAGGTTAGAGAAAAGAAAGAAGACCTTGTAGCATGAGCATCTATATGTTTTGCTTATTCCGCTTTAAAAAAAACCCCAGTTGAAGATCGATCCACCACATGAGAAATGGCAAACATTGTAGTGTACGTAGTGCAGCGTAGCGCTTTTCGTGTCAAGAGACGGACGGGTAGAATCTAGACAGACTAATGTGAGAGGCAGGGTACGCTTTGTTGCTCCATCAGAGTATACCCGAGATGCATCCATTCATACGTCGTAAGTACGTACAGATTACAGCACAGCAAAGCACGATCGATAGTAGTGGTACTGTACGTAGCAGCCAGGCAGCATAACCCGACCCAAGAAGAGAAAAGACCCATACGTACCGCACCCAAGAGCCACGCTGTTGGTGTATGGTATGTGTGTCTCTCGAAAAGCTAAATCTCCGCCTTTTCTCGCTGGTCTTAACCTTTGGGTCTAATTTCCCGTCAAACAACGCCAGCCCCTCATTCCCGCAGTCGTGGTGCCCTCGCATGGGACCATACACAGGTGGAAGAAGCACCCCAAGGAGGGCAGGTAGATGAAGCTAGCCGCAAAGCTAGATCGCAGAAGGGCATGATTTCGTGATGCTAAGCTCGTGCGTGCTGCTGAGAACATGCGAGATGCACCACCCACTAACCACTAGCTCAAGGTACGCGCCTTTCAATACCCATGCCAAGATGTGTGCCAAAATCCACCAGTACCCATGTACCGTGGCCGTCGATACTAACTGTGTAGATGTTAGTATATCGTGATGGGTAGTCAGAGTTCCCACTATGCGGTGGAGCTTCTATCAAGATCGAGGATCGCTCCATAACCTAGCAACGGAGCCGATACCCAGCATTCGGGTACTGTAGATCGCAATCCCAGCACAAACCAGGCCTGTCAGGTACGCAATGGGACGACGCTTTGGGTGCTTTTGGCTGACCTATGGCTGGCTGGCTGTGTTTGGGGCACTCATAGACACTGGGGTCACTGTCAGCCGAAGCAGCCAGGGATGTCCCTTAAGCGGTCCCTGTGCGTCCCGATCGGCCAGCCCTTGCCCCTGTTGCGCATCAGATTTCCCATCCCATCCATATCAGCCATTCCCACCTTGCGGCTGAAGGGGATTGGGAGGGGGGGAAATGCTAATAAGTGAGCAGATACGGTAGTTGTATCAGGTAGAATCGAACGAGGGGTTTTGGGGTGGTTGGAAACGGCGGCATCAGAGACAAGCGATACCGGGTAACAGAGACACAGACAGAGCGGGGAGAGGAGAGGAGGCGAGAAAGAAAGAGAAAAACGTGTGCCCAGCATTTCAATTCCCTTTCTTTCCCGCTCCCAGCCTGTCCTTGTGCACACAGTAAATGTCTTAGACAGTCAGTTGGCCTCCTCCGCAACTCTGTTAGGCATTTGATGAGCTGGCATGGCTGGCATATCCCTGGGATGAGTCAGTATAGTTCATGTATATAGTATCGCGTCACTTACACCACATACTGCTTTGCTTTACTTTGCCTGCTTGCTGCAACTAATAACATGGACATTACGCATGTACCTGCCTGCCTGCCTGCCACTACGCACTACACCACACACTTTTTTTTGGTACTATGTATGGACCGACCCAGTCCAGTCCTGTTGGAGAAAAAAAAGAGACGATATGCAGGTTGAAATTGGTACTCCAGAATGGAAAAAGGAACAGTACTTTAGTGATCAACTGTGCAACTGCCGCTTCAGAGTGGCACCGGCGTCGGCCCAAATCGAGACCGTGGCAGTTCTAGTGCTATAGTCTCAGTAACCGCAGTGGCCCCAGTGCCCACTAAGCACGGGATCCTTTTTTTTTTCTCTTTCGTCCTTCTTTCTTCCTTTCACAATCGACTCTAAACTAGAATTAAAAAAAAAAAAGGACCTGATCTAATTACGTCGGCAATCGGCCTGCCGTTGCAAAAAGACGACACTCTTTTGAATCAAGCACATGTCCTGACTCAGCATTTCCTGACTTGTTTACACTTGTACCCAAAGATGATGCTAAGACCAGAAATGTTCGGGGGTGGACTGGGAATAACAAGAGCAAAAAGAAGCAAAAAAAGGGGGCCTTTCTTTTTTTTCATTTGGCGTCTCGACGATCCCAGAGTCGGCGTATGCGGGAGCCCGGAAAGACGTTTTCGGCGCGCATAAGGTAAAATGCCAGACGCTTCACTATTGTCAAACGGTCGCCAACTGGTTGGTCATGTCACCACCTTTTTTGTTCGCGCTCCCGACATGTCAATAGTAGGTTTGTGGTAGTCTCGTGCAAAGGACCATCAATCTTGGAGTGGCGATAGTACGTAAGATCCGCGCATAACTTTCAGTTGGAACAATTTACGATAATTAAGACTTGCACCAAAAAGTTTTATGCCCACCAGGTCAACAGGTCAAGAGGACAATTCCCTTTTGTCCCAAGCCAATTGAAAGTCCATCCCGAGATTCCATCTTCTCCATTCCCATTCCCATTGATTACGTCTTCTCCGCAAATGTGCACGCACAGGTGGGTAGGTAGTGCGGGCCCCTCCCTTCTGTAGCTTAGATCCATTGGGCCCTGCATCTATTGACTTTGTGGGAGATTGCTTTTTCTTTTTTTGATCTCTGTCTCGCAGATTTTCATGGACGTACGTACTTTGACTGATGCGGATATTGATGCCCTGTTGTTGCTCATTGCTTGGCCAATTGGCACATGCTATTCCGTACATGCTGCTTGGCTGCTTGGCTGCTGCTGCTTCTTCTTCTTCATCTGTCCTTTCTCGATCTGTCAAAGTCATCCATCATCCATTTCGGCATCCCCATTTATTCCGTTCGGAGCTTTCTTCCGATCTCGATTGGCGGCCCTTGACCATCTCTCGTACCCATGTTTTGGCAGTCCGCCACCAGAGCAGCAAAAGTGTCAAGTTTTGGCGTTCAAGACCTCTCATTCGCCTTCATGATTCGCTTTTTTGGGAGGGATACAGTAGCTTCTGCCCGAAAGAAGCAATGATCCGAACAAGCCGTCAAAACGCACTGCCGAGCGCGCCCCTGACTACTGTACTCCCCGACTTACCTGACTCTTGTTGACATCTGATCATCCATACGTATGTGTGTGTCTAGTGGTGAGTGTTGTTTGTATGTGTGCGTGCCCGTTGGAAAATCCCATGACACTAGCCCCAAGTTCCAACTGTCAATGGTGCGAGCTTGGTCCTCTTCATTCGCTTTGTAACCCTTTGAACCCGTACGTGCCCTCGTGTGTCGTCGTTCCGACTTGATGAGCAAAAAAAGCAATGCTTCCCTTTCCCTTGCGAAAGAGACGGGAGGTGCCGAGTCAACCGACATCATCTCTCTTCTGCCCTGAATCACGCAGAGAGAGAGATGATCAAACTTCCATCTCTCCCCACGTGTGCCTTCTTCAAAAACCTGCTGCTCGCCTTGATCTGTACGAAATTTCGTGCCGCTGTGCATTATAAACTTTTTTTCCCTCCCCGTCGCTCTGCCGTTGCATGTGCACTTGAGCGTTTCGTTGGTCAACGTTGGCGCCATCGTTCAATTTTGAGCGTTTTCAGTCGAGACCGCACGGCTCAACTCGCTGGCCCAGGGAAAAAGTAAAAGCTTAAACACGAACAGAAAAAGAAATTGCTTCTTGCCCCCCAGTCTCGCGGCACCGTCGTATGCTTGGTAGGTATGGAGTAGAGTAAAGTCGGGTCAAGTAAACATCTTGACAAGCCAAAAACCCACCTGCTGCTTATCAAATTGAATCTCCAAGGCCGTCACGAGGGGGTGGCTCTCTTGCTTGGAGATTGATGGGCCGCAACCTTCAGGTATCCGTGACCGTTGATCATCATGGTATTTGGGTATGTTCAATCGTCAAGATGAGTTACGCATGTGCAACCCAAGCACAGACTCGTGCACCCACTGACATCGTGTTGGTGCTTGGATGCATAGGCAGCTCGTGACATGTCCCATCACCTCCCAAAATCCACAGACTGCTTTTTTCTTCTCCCATACCACGATTCCCATCAGGCGCGAGGAGATCTTTGTTGCGCTACTTTCATGCTCATCAATGCACATCCACTACCTGCCCCTTAGGGTACAGGAGCAAAGGCCAACCCGAGTGACAGCACCGTGCCATACTATCGATTTGATCCACATCTGGTAATCAATCTTGCTTGCTGTCAGTCAGTCAATCCATCAAATGCCGAACTGGCAAGTCTTCAATCCATTGTTGCTTGGTGAGATTGCGCTGTCGTCATGACTTTGGGTTCGCAATTCTGCTGGCTCAAATGTGGTTCAAAAAAAGCACATGTCGGTCCAGGCAGTCACTATCGTAGTAGAGACTCCCAAACAGATAAACACAAAACATCACTCCATCACATTGATCATCGTGTCATTCACTTTGCAACAATTACAGCTCGCAAGACATGGCAATGGTGTAAAGGGTATTAGATTGGACTATCTGCTCTATACTTATTCTCTACAGGCTCTCACCCTGCACGAGACCGTCTTAGCTTAGTAGATGCCAGCTCTCCCCTAAAATCCATCGCAACAAACATGAGGCATAAAGCCGAGACGATTTACCCACTGAAAGGAACGTCAAAGTAACAACTGAGAGCCGAACTCACGTAATGGGCCTGTAGCCGAGACGAATTACCCATAGTAAGGAACGTCGAAATGACAAATCGAGAGCTGAGCTCAAACAATGTGAAAGACAATGCTGTAAGTGATCATAACGATTCTTCAGCAGTCGGAGGGGTGGGGAAACCAAGTATCCGCCAACGAGGGCGACATACAACCGTGAACCGTTTAGCTAGAACCGGAAAGAGGGACGATGGTGAGAGAGGTTGGAGAGACTTTGGTTTGTCATCAAGGGCAATTGCCTAGATGAACCACATGGTAGTGTTGATCGCCTTGATCATTTCGAGGTTTCCGCCCGGCAATCCCATGGGAGTAAGTCGAGGAGCCTCTGTAGGAGGTTTGCCGCCAGAATAGGCTGACTCAGGCCTACGGAGAGGGAATCCAGCCTTGCCAGTCGGCACCTCTTTGAGCTCGGCGGCGATATCTTCGTGTGCCTGAGCACGAAGAGAAGCCAGGTGAGAGTAGTACACGGCCGGGTGTAGAGAGACTGGGGTCGTAGACCGAATGTATTGGTAGCATTGATGATATATCATTTGCTGCAGCTTGTCGACTGGGATGTTGGCCTCGTCAAGAATGACACTGTAGTGCACAGGTCGGGCGGTGCCCTGAATGGCGACGTGGGAGGAGAGATAGAAGTCAAAATGGAAGGGATGAGTGGCATCCCTCTCAACCAGTGTGCCAGGCAGTGGGTTGTCATTCCTGTCGCCAGCACTCTGGTCACCGGGCTTGGGAAAGAAGCGGATGTGATGACGCTTTGTTGCAACAATTACTGTGAAGCGAGGAACCTCAAACTTGGCCTCTCGGAACATGCGCTTCAGCTCATTGATCTCGATGTCAATGACATGGTTGAATTGTCCTTCAGCAACACCGTCGCGGAAGTAGTAGACATGCTGGGGAGAGCATCCAATCTTGGCCTTCCAGTGATTCATCATTCTTGAGAACAGGAAGTGCATAGTTTGAGGTTGAACAACCTCGACACGGTAGCCATTCGTCTGAACAGTGGAGCAGTACTTCGTGGCAGTCTTATCAATCGACATGGTCATTGCAGCCTTAGAAGGCATGTTGGAACCTGGTGAAGCGTGCGATACGTCCATGCCCAGGATCATGGTTGGTGCGGCAAAGAATGAAAAGCCGGCCTTTGCGCCAGCGGGCACAGATTGGCAGGTTGCACCACCTAACTTTGCGTTGACCTTCATGGCGACATTGCTGCAATACTGTGCATTGTTCTTGCGAACATGGTCAGCCAGCAAGACCTGACTGACAAGAGTGACGCGGCAATCCATGTTCTTCTTCAGGCGTTCGTATACGAGCGAGTTGCGAGTGCTCACAACGAAGAAGAGAATCTGGGGCTGAGCCTTGGCGTTCATGCCTGTCTCTCTGAAGCCTCGGTCGCACATCTCATTGTACGGTACGTTGTAAGGGTACACCTGGACATATGGGTCCTTCTGGATCCTGCCACCATGGCCCTTGTAGATTCGCACAAAGGTCTGTGCGAATGCCTTCAGTGCATCCTTCTCGACAGCGTGTCCGTCATTCATACCGCAACCAATGAAGCCCCAGGAGACCAGGGGAGTTGGATTTGGCTCAATGAACTTCTTTCCACGCAAATCCCAGCGGCCACTGACCTTGGGGTCAATCTTGACTCCGCCACCGAAAAGAACATCGGGGTTTTGGATGAGACGGGCCTTCGAAATGACCATGGACTTCTGGACCCTGACACCGTACTCGCGGAAGTAAGGGTCCTTGTCCCACTGAAGATGCTCAACGCCATTCATTATGTCATCTCTGCGAGACTTGGGCCGGCTGACGGCGATCTTGATCATCTGGGCTGTCTGATCTGGATCGAGCTTGTATGCGTAGCGCTGGAAAGGCACCAGCTTGCACACCTCCATTGGGAAAATTCCGTTGCGGCTGGTCTCGACCATGGGAAGATCAGGATAGCCGAGGCGTCCATACTTGTTCAACCAATGATCATAGATGCTGATAGGCTTCTCCTCTTTGCCAGTCTTCTTGTCCTTCTTGACGAAGGTGACTGCAAAAGAGTCTGCGCCATTCTTTCCATACTTCTCATCAAAGATGATGCGAGCGACCTTGTAGACGCGGGGGTTGTGCTCCTTGCCAACGTGAGTTACGTGGAATGACAAGCGGAGGAGACGGCGGAGTTTCTTGAAGTCGTCTGACTGAATGAAGCGTGTGTTGCCAAGTTTGTCTTGGACCTTCTTCGGGCGAAGCAGGTCGGCTAGCTTGCCCATGGGCATTGTAGAATCGAGGCGGCGAGTAGCCGGAGGCGCGCAAACATACTGGGCTAGCTTGGCAAAAGTCTGACCACCCAGCCAGAAGGCCGTATTGGCAACGTCGACATTCAGGCTCAAGCCAACCGAGGGGCTTCCGAGCTCAGACTAAAGCACATGGTCAGCGATATCGGAAGCAGTGTCAACGTAATGGGGATACTCACTTGGCCAAGTCTGAAGGCCGAGTAGGTTCCCTTGCGGACGACAATCATGTCGTCCAGGCGAAATTCCTGTCCATCACGAGGATAAAAATTTCTCTTGATGAGTTCCATGCGCTCACTCGGCCATTGACGCATGACATGGTCCAGAAAGTCTATTGCCAAAAGTCAGTATACCTCACCAAAGCTTGGAATGTGAGATGACGAACTCATGCACTCAAGAACATGCGTGTCCCACTGAGCCTTCTGCTGAAGGTATGCAGTGAGCATCTGCATGCGAATAGTCGTTGTGGCCTTGATCTGGAAATAGTAGACAGTATTGTTGCCACCGGGAGGCTTGCCGGCCTCCTTGTCCAGATCTACAGTGATGCGGTGCTCGCCGCGAGAGAGGGTCTTTGTGCTCCTGTGTACATGTTTAGTGACCCATGACACTTTTTCTCTCTCGAATAGTCAGATCACTTACCAGGCCAGCTTGTGACCATCGTAGAGCCACTTGCTGCCAGTGCTCTTGACCCATTGCTGAACAGCCTGAGAGTTCCAGACCTTCTTCACCAAGGCCTTGCTGTCCTTGGGATTGGGGCTGACAACGACCTGTATAGACAGTGAGCAAGATACCACTGCTTAGGCATATCATTGGGCAACTTACATCGTACTGGTAGATGTCTCCAGCGGGAAGGTTGGTAACAGAAAAGAGATTGAGCTGGACCGAGATAGGCTTGGAACTGGTGTTGAAAGCCGGTCGCTTGACGAAGGGGTGGGCAACGGTGGAAGACTAGGTGTGATGTTAGAATATAAAGGCAAATGCATACATCTGGGCTTTGGACACTCACCGAGAAAGCCTCAGCAGGCAAGTCAACGCGCTTTCCAATGAGCTCAGTGTCGCTCATCTGCACGCGAGAGGATCTGGGATCGTTGGGATCGAATGCAGGGTCGACTCCAGAGCCTTTGTGAAAAGGTCCAGGGCCTGCATCCGAAGTAGAGGCACTACCAGCTCGGGAGCGAGCAGGACTAGTAGGGGCACTACCGCGCTGAGAACCGCCAGCCTGGGCACCAGAGACACTACCCTGGGAAGAGCCAGGTCCGCGCTGGCGATCGGAAGCACCGTCCAAGTCCATGCTGGCGACACGTCCGACAGCAGGACGGCGCGGAGCTGAACCCTGCTGGCCGGATGAAGCCATTGTGGTTGTTTGTCTGCCAAGTAGTTTGTGTCAGTCACTATGTTGATGTAGGTGGTGAAAAAGATATTTGGCAGCGCCAACACCTTGAATTCTTGGAATCGAAGTGATGAGGGTGATGTCGTGCTACTGATCCAAGGATGATACCAGAATGGAAAGGCTCTTGCTTCCAGTGCAGAATTTTGTGATTGGGAAGGTATGCAGGAAAAATTTGAAAGATGGAGAAAGAAGAAAACAATGTGTCTCAAGGCGCTGGTTTGAATGTGGCTTGGAGCCAACTAGATGGGAGATTGTGTGGGATGAATTGTAAAACTTACCAGCTGTGGGAATTGACAATCAAGGCTGAAGGGTCTCTTGGATGCTGCTGGTCAGAGGTAAAGTTAGTAACTGTGGGATATCGAGTCTCGGGGCAAGCACTCCTGTCTGCTTGTGCAGATGTTGAAAGAAGGTGTGGATGTGAAGGTGAGAAATTGGGCATTCAATGGGATGATGCGTCAAACCAGGGCAGCTTGCGATGGTAGATGGGGTAGATGATGAATTTGATTTGATTGAGTGTAGACAGAGATAGAGGGTAAACGAATCAACCCAAATTAGAGACTGAGCTCATGATCTGGTCTGATTTGCGTGGAAGGGCAAGAGCAGCGGCTCTTCAGGGTCTACTCACAGGTAACGTGTATCGAGTAGGGGCAATGGGGTTGCTGGAAAAACAAAGGTGGTGATGACCTCTGAAGAACAAGTCAATGCCCGAGACGAGTGTTGATTGAAAGAAGAGTTGCTGAAGAAGAAGTGATGGGAAGCTGGGAGAAGAGTGATGCCGGGATGGCTGTAACGAGAGATTGGTGTTGAAAGGAGGAAGTGTGAAGAGTGTGGGAAGTGTGAAAGTGGGAAAAAGAAAGTTGGGCTGGGAAGTGGTTGAAGTTGAGAAGGTGATTTCCAGCGCAGTTGACTGGAACTGTGGTTTTGACTTACTGGATTGTGATTGTTGTTGGAAGGAACAATTCGAGATGCAAGTACGAAACTGCGGGATTGTTTAGTTGAAGATGTTGAGTTGGAAAACAAATTGGACAAAGTGGGCAGGAGGGTTGGGGTGTTTGAAGTTGGATGCTCCTGTGCAGTTTCCAAGTTAGTGAGTGATGGTCCAGGCAAAAGTGGTGAAAGACTTGGGAAATTGATGAAATGCTATTTCGTCTTTCCTGCAAGGCAAGAATATGACTCTGGGAAAGAAGTAAAAGGTTTGTTGTAGGTAGACAGGTTGTGGTTGTGCTGCCTTGAAATGATGTTGATGTCAAGAAGGGAAGGAAACGGTTCACGTCTCTGGGCCAGCGCAAAGATCTCGTGCAGATGGGGGAAATCACTTGGTACTTGCCGTCAAGAGGTAGGAATGTTGTGCAATTGGGAATCGGCGAAGTTTGGTCAAGAGGAAACAGCGCCGACCTTGAGTAATGAAGATGATGGGGATATGAAGGGGCAGATGTTGGATGATAGAGGATGTGGCCTTGACCTTGGGACAAGTTGAAGTTATGTGGTGTGTTTCTAGAGTGAGAAGTGATTTTGCGAGGGAAAGTGTTTGGAGTTGGTGTAGAATGTTTCAAGTTTGCTGCAAACAGGATGGGAGAAGGACTTCAAGGGCTGAAACACAGAGAGAGATAAAATGGAAATACGTACCTATGCTATGTCAATACCTCGCGGCTGATGGATGCAGCCAGATGGGCACTGAGGTTGTTGGGGTTGGATGATCTTGGCTTTGTGTGAAGGGGGGAGATTGAGATGGCAGCAAGGGTTTATTGGAATAGGAACCGTTGATGGGGAAGAGTGGCTTGAACAGAGCTCTTTTGTCAAACTGGACGTACCTATTGGGGAGAGCTGATTAGTTTCTTGGGTGTTTTGGTTGATGGGTGATGGGTAGGAAGGTAGAAGAAGTCGAGAAACTACATTAAATGAGGGTGCTGTTGTTCTGCTTTGGATTAGGAGAAAGAGAATTGATTGCCTGAATGGCAGGTGCGTTGTTTCAAGTTGGCCAGGCTTCAGATGGGCGGCAAGAACCAGAATCTATCTTCTGACAGATCTCACTTGGCTAATGCTGATCTGTAACTTGGTGATACTTGAATACAGGAAAAGTGGAAGGTATTGGGGAGAGCTGGTAGCTTTTATGCTATGGGAAGATGGCTTGGAGTCATCAATTGAACTCTGGGAGTGTAGGTGCTTGTCCAAATCGATGCGCTCCAGAGTGACCAAGTGAAGCTCAGCTTACCTTTGCGATGAGATGCGTCAAAAGCGTTGTTGGTTTGTGGTGTTTGGAACTGGGACTGGGTTTGTTTTGAGGTTGGAAGGGGAGAGAGATCACCAAGGCAAACAGTTTGATGGATGTAGAGATTTTGATTTCTGAAAATGATAGCTTACCTTGCAGTGAAATGTATTGGATCTCGCTGGTTGGAGGTGTGGACTGGTGCCTATAAATCTGGAATTGGGTGCTGCTTGTTTGGTTGAAAGAAGACTCCAGCCTGGATGTGGGCAAGAAGGTGGATTCTTGGATCTCTTTGAACTAGGAAGCGCTGGCACTAGTCAGATTTCTCATTAATTGATGCAATGATGCATGCACGGCGGCATCTCAGTCTATATGTACTCACCCCTTCGTTTGCAGCTGGGACAGGCGGACCAGTAAGAAGTGATACGGGCTTTTTCTTTCTTTCCGTTGTTCTTGTCTATCAGAGACGCCGAATGGAAAAGGACTTCATCAACTAAACTAGCCGAAAGACAAACTAAGCAGCACCAGACCTTTGGGGTTTATTTACGCAACCTCAGTCGTTGCTATACTACTTTTGATAACCATTACTTAACCTTGTTAACAAACCACACCTGGCTGGTGACTAAATATAACAATGTATCCAGTCAACAGCGCTGCTGATCACTATATTGACAGCAAGACGGTGAATGCAATACTCAGACTTATCCGTGAGTGCCAACAGGATGATTCAAAGTGTCATTATAATGTCAGCTTTGTCACCTAGTGTTTGCAATCAGGAAAACTACTTGTCTTAAGCAACCAATCAGTTTTGCGCAATCATGCAGTGGGGTTTCATTATAGGGACGAGATCGACATGAAGCATATTTTCCCCACCGAAAATTGGCAAGTCCTTCGAGATGTGGTATCGAAGCGAAACTCACAAACGAGACAAGATTTATATCTTGCCACTATCATACCAAAACTCAGACCACTTGTTCGCTCTACATGGACCTCTACCATGATGTACTTCAGTCGAATTACCAAACCCAACAGTTTCTTGAGCTCAGCAGCCCAAGTGATTTCAAATAAAGACGTGCAACCCATCCGCTGCAGACTCACCTGCTCAGAGGTCTTCAGAGTCGGTCTCGATGAACCCGTATGATTTACCAGACAAGCGGTATGCACTGCAATCATCGCGCCGGGAGGTGAGATGATTGCGAACAATTGCTTATTGCACAGTTGTTATACACCAGGTCTGCAGATGAGCTAGCGGCCATGGGAATTCGGGCTCACATTTCATAGACATGTAGATACTCGAGCGAAAACTCGATTTGGGAAGAGCATAGATGGGTAAGTAAGGGATTCATAAGACTTTAGCTACCTGGTGCTCTTGACACCCATCAAGGCAAACTCAAGAACTTTTGGAAATTTCCCTGCCCCGGATGAATGGATATCGCAACGTTGACATCCTATCCGTGGATGCTCTACATTATTATGTCACAAATACATATACCTCGTTCATGCACGACACTTGATCAGACACAGTAAACAAATGTAGAAACATTACAACGATTTACAAACAAGCTGGTCGTGATAGTTCTCATTAACTATACAAGGCTCATCATCACTGACGTTGCCAGGATATGTACACGCGCGCAGTGCAGCGTCAGGCCAGTCATCAGCATTCCATGGCATACAACATGGCCTCCGTTATTTGCTTTGCTTCTTCCAAATCATTCCGTAATACTGTGGCCATATTCAGCCTCGGTCCATCAATTCTGCTAAATGGGTACAGGCTGGTGGCAATACACCAAAACAATTGCCAAAGACTTGACAATTTTAATCAAGGACTCCCTGATGGAGTGCTGATTGTGTCCGTAGTCTATGTGTCCTGATTTGTTGACACATGGTCCCCGTCGGGTCCTTCACCCAATTTGGACAAGCATATGGTATTGGGATGCGTCTGAAAGACACGCCGTCATTACGTGTTCAGCGGGAAAACTGATACAGGCCATCAACCTTGCCTGAATGGCGGATACTGAGGCACACCCGGCTGCTGTCCCATGTTGTATGGAAACCCGCCGGGGAAGAAGTTTGGCGGGTTCGCGCCCTGGCCACCAAGCATAGCTGCGCTGGTATCAAAAGCAGGAGTCAGTTCACCTTGAGGAGGGGGGCCTGCTCCTCCTCCTCTAAGAAATGGGCTGTTCCGACCACCTGCCGGCATTGCGTACGGCGGGAATTCCGTTGATACCTGGCGATTATGCCTGGCACCCTGGTTTGTGGCTTTCCAATCGTTGAAATCGGGAACGCCTGTCTCTCTAAGGATCCGCACAATACCATCGGGCCTGTAACGTGGAGCCGCATACTGATGCGTGGGAGGGATAAGTCCGAGGAGGAAAGTAATGTCACGAGAGATAGAGACAGGATTGCTATGAGCGGGAACTCCCTGGCCTTGAGCTGCTCTACGCTGCTGATCCAGTCGCCGTCCTGCCGCGCCCTTCAAGGGCGAGACCCCTCGAGCGACCTTTCGCGGAGGGTTCAGGTCATCATTATCGTCAGCCTGGAAAGGGCGTTTGGGTGAGTTGACTGTTTGCAGGAATTGCGGTCTTGGGCTTCGGTCTGCAAGAGCAGAAGGGTGTGGGCTTCCACGTATCGAGGCTGGCACATGCTCTACAGATTGCATGATGTGCTTGGGCCGCATCTGGGCCGAAGGCGAGATAATCACTCGTGCAGCAATTGGATTGAAGCCCTCGGAGGAAAAGCGTGCAGCAAAATGGGTCAGACTGGGATCTTCAGGAAAAGACTCCGCCATCTGTCTCTCTAAATCTTTGATTTGAGCCAACTCGCCAAACTTGGCTTCGTAACTGTGGAAATAGGCATAGAGAGGCTTGAGCTTGCGGCTGAGCTCGGGCTTTTCTTTGAACTTTTTGACAGTCTGGGAAAAGACAACACGAGCATCTACTCCAATGTTAGTTACGAAATAAATCGAAACAGATCATACGCTCTTGCTGACTTACTGGTAGTGTCGTGGCGAGAGTGCAGATGCTTCAAGTAAGCAACAATAAAGTTCTCATCCTCGGGGAACAGTTTCGCGCCACGTTCAAAGATCTTGGTAGCTACCGGGTCTTGATAGATGTCCCACTCGATGTGTGCAATTGCCACATAGACGTCGCTCGTGAGCTGGCCCCGTTGACGGGCCTCGGTAAAGATTTGCCGGACACCAGTAGTGGGTGCATCTCGAGAGACCGCTTTGCCTTGGCCTTGAATGCGGCGGAAAGCGCGGGCCAGTGCAATCCAAAGATAGGAAATTTGTTGTCTCAGCATCTGAATTTGAACAGCAAATCCATCCTTGACTGCCTTGATCCTATCCTTCCTGATGTCTTCCTTGAAAGACTTGACCGACGACACCTCACCCTCATCATCATCGTCAGCATCATTCGGTCCGAGACTCGAATCATTCTCGATAGCCTTGACAGCCGCCGCCTCTCTCTCCTTCAAGTCCTTTACCATTGGATACAGAGTACCAAGTGCTTGCTCGAAAGGGGCACGCACAGCTTGGCTTAAAGCGAGCTTCCCAGCATCGCCCTCTCCAGCTGGGTGGGTTGACTCAATGTGGTCAGCATGTTTGAGGGCCAAAAGTGAGCTTTCGGGGTTCGCAGCGACTCCCTCGGTGAGAAACTGGAGGCCTTGGTCTTTGCCATCCTTTGTCTGGATCTTGTGTTCAAAACACCACTCTGCTGCTTCAACCCACAGCTCTGGCCAGAAGCGGAGGGCCATCAAAGCTTGCTTGTAGACATATATAATGCGAGACTTGAACACCTCGGGCTCATCGTCTCTCAGCACCAGCGGGTCACTTTTCTCCCATGAGAGCCACTTCTTCCAGATTTCGACCTGTTCGCCAAACTCGATGTCGCCTTCGAAGCCAGGAGCGGGTGGCAGACGCGGAATGGTGGATCGGCGCAATCCTCGTGTAATGGTATCCAGCTGAGTGTTTGCGCTACGTGCTGACATGTATGATGGCGACCTCTCTTGAAGAAATTTACGGCCCTACAATAGTGTTAGTATTTTCAAGTTACCGAGTCGAGGATCCCCATGTACATACCGCGACTTTGTTGATTCCTAGCTCGAACTGGTCGTATTCCTTCCACAGCACGTTCAAGTTGGAAATTGGAATGCAAATAGCGCGCTGGTAGGCCTTTCTCAGCCCATCAACCTTTTGCTTATCTTGCCAGCCACCTTCGCCGACCTGGCCAGGTCCAATTTTAAGGAACTGAATATAGTCCTGCCAGATTTTACCAGACTCGCGATCTTGGCCAACATTGTCGAGGACAAAGTCGTAAGCTGCATTCACAGTCTGGCGCGCTACTCCAGTGGTGTCATTGAGGTCATTGCGGCGGCGCACGTAGTCGAGATATGCTGTCCAAAGCTGCACATCGACAATGGTGGTAAGCGTGCGTTGAAAGATGTTCTCTGCCTCGGCGAAATTGTCAAGACTCAGCTCCATCTCCAGGTACTGAACCCAAATCTCAGCCTGCGACAAACGGGTTAGTGTTGAAGCCGAGAGCGAATAGACTCGGACGTTCTTACCGATTGCGGGAATGTCTGCAAGAATCTTTCATAAACTGATCGAGAGTTCTGCACTACGTTTTGCCTTCGTGTCTCTTGAATCAGTGCCAACCAGGCGTCCATGTCGCCTCGGGGGTCCTTCTTGACGCGTTCCTCCAAGATGCTGATAATGTCTGCAGGCATCTGTTGTTTACTTGCCTGTCCGTTACTCACTTGAGTCGGAGGCTCAGCCTCATGGGGTGCAATGGTCTGTTGCTGGGGCGGGTGCGTAAAGGATTGCGCGGGAGCATCAGTGGCATCATTTACAGCCTGCGGCTGCAGCGTGACTGACAGCTGAGGAGGAGCGGGGGTATCATCCTCATCATCCGAGGATCCAACTATGAATCCACCAGCCTTCTTCGGCTTCTTAGCTGGACGCGGCGAGGATGTGGAAACAGTCGGCGGAGGAACGGCTGCGGAAGCAGAAACTGGTGTAGCTGTAGTGCTTATGATAACGGATTCTGGGTCATATTCACCCGAATCGGCATCGTCTTCAGGAGATTCACCAGGAGCAAATTGGGAAACAGCAGAAGTACTAGGTTCTTGTGTTTGTTGTTCATGGCTATACTGCTCAAGATTCTCCGCAGCTCCATTTCCACCATCCTCCCCCCAAGCATTCGCGTCAGTGAAGCCGTCGGATGCCATGGTCGGCAAGTCTGTGTGGACAGCAAGGTCGCGCCGCGGACAGCGATATTCCTCAGAGCTGGAGGTAGCTGTGTCCGAGGTCTGCGATGCTTCACGCTTTGAAGCTCGACTGGCAGGTGCCAGTGGTCGCAAGAGGTCGTCGTTGCGTCGTCGTGCACGTCGGTCGCGATAATGAAAATCGGTCGAATACAAAGGAGGGTGCTGGAGCAACACGCAATGGTCTCGATCAGATGCCGACTTTGGGGCACCAGATGCGACAAGAACTACAAGTGAGAATCGAGAAATTGATGCAAAGACATCAAGGATGGGCAGAGTCGGCAAGCGACGTGGAGATGAGAGGGCTGAGAGAGCTCAAGCTTTGCAGCTTGGGTTGGCAAGGAATGCGCCTGGTCTCAGCCTCTTAGGTGTTTGCAGAAAATGGAGACAAGGGTCAGTGGTTGTGGCTCGGGATCCACAGCTCAAGTGCTTCAAGCTTGCGCCAATGGATCAGTGTCTCGGGAACTTCCAGAGCCTCATTGATGATGAAAATCAAGACCGTCAAATCAGTATTACCTTCCGCAAATGGTTGAAATATTCAAACCAAATCATAAGACTAGGAACTACGCCATTCTGACTTCTTGGAGTAAATGAACATTTGATTAATCAGAGGGTACGCGACATTCATCGACAAAGGTGTGTTAAGTGATTGACCAGATATCGAGGTCCCTTAGGTACGTAGGTACAAAGTACCTATGCATTCTGCCACCAGCCACATTGAACCAGTACGTACACTTGCATCTCGTGTGGCTCATTGCCAGGTCGGCCTCGAGCTTGTTGGCAGACTCCGCTCTGACACGCATCAGCGGGGCAGCGCGCCTGGCCTGCAAGCACTCAACGCGAGTCGCGCTTCACACTGCGCGCGTTCTACCCACCCGCCCGTGTGGTCTGGGCAAACGACTAATAACAAGACCCGCTGCCAGGTCACTGTCAATAACGAGACCAGCGCAAAAACAAATAGAAAGCCAGTCAACATTGATCGCATCGGTTGAGCTTCATCTTTTATCGGAATCCTCAATTTTTTGTGGCACTCGTGTCTTGTCCTTTGCCTAGGCTTTGATTTGCACTGCACTGCACCGCACTGCACTGCGATACAACCAAGCAGCAATTTGCGATTGTATAGATTTTTTTTTCCCTTCTTCTCTTCCTTTCCTGCAACGTTGATACCCCTCGCATTTCAATTCCAGTTCAACTACACCGCACATATTCAAGATGTCGGTCGTTTCTCTTCTTGGGGTCAACATCCTCAACAATCCCGCCAAGTTCACCGACAAGTACGATCTTGAGATCACCTTTGAGTGTCTTGAGCCTCTGGAGAAGGGTACGTTGTTGACAATCACCCCGCCAATTTGCGCAAACACACACTAATCCTCCAACCCCTCTAGATCTCGAGTGGAAGCTCACCTACGTTGGATCTGCCACCTCGGACCAGTATGATCAGGAACTCGACTCCCTCCTAGTTGGACCGATCCCTGTCGGAGTCAACAAGTTTGTCTTCGAGGCAGACGCTCCCGACACAAAGCGCATCCCCGACGCAGACGTTCTTGGTGTTACTGTCGTCCTCCTTACCTGTGCCTACGATGGCCGCGAATTCATCCGCGTTGGCTACTATGTCAACAACGAGTATGAGACCGAGGAGCTGAACAGTGACCCCCCTGCCAAGCCCATCATCGAGAAGATTCGTCGCAACGTCCTGGCAGACAAGCCCAGAGTCACCCGCTTCGCCATCAAGTGGGACTCAGAGGCCTCGGCCCCTGCTGAGTTCCCCCCCGACCAGCCTGAAGCCGACAACCAGGTCGATGAGGAGGAATATGGAGCTGAGGAGCTGGCCGAAGAGGAGGCTGAGGATGGTGCTGTCCACACTGGCACCAACGGCGAGTCATCTGCCGCCGCTGGCGGTGACGCCGAGATGGGCGGCACTGAGGAGGCTGCCGAGCCCGCTGAGGAGGATGAGATGTCCGAGGACGGCAGCGTTGATCTTGAGAACGAGAGTGAGGATGAGCTTGAGGAGGAAGAGGGCGAGGGTGAAGCCGCCGAGGATGGTGATGACGCCATGGAGGTTGATGACAAGCCTGCTGGTGGTCCGAGCTCGCATATCATGGCTCACTAGGAGAGGGTTCTAGGATGTTATCCTTCTTCTGTCCCTGGTTGAAAATCCTGCAGAATGTCTGTCAAGAGGTCTGCACCTCACTGACGGGTGCTGTGTTTGAACGCTTGGCATCTCGATAAACTTGCGAGTCCCTGTTTTTGGACAGCTCAGGTTGAACGAGTTGTATAATGTGGAATGTGTCTATGGATAGGCTCCTGCCTGTTGGCAGTGATGATTGGCATGATAGATCTAATGTCTTCGGATGTTCAGACGGGTCACTTCGAGTGCATAATTGATTCCCCCATAAAACTATTACAAATGACCGTTTGAGACTTTATGGTTCTAAGATTTCACAAGTGTCGACATTCTTGCTCGAAACACAACCGGCCTCATCATAGCTTGGCTTCCTAGGCATTGTGGTTCTCAGGTTGATCCAGGAAAGGTCGCAAACCTCTATGCTGCGAACTGAAATGAAGGATCAAAGTCAATGTAGGTAATCCTGGTATAAGAATGCATAAAGAAGCAATCATGCAAGATAGACATCATAAATTCATTGCGGCAGCGGCGGCGGCAACAATAACGGCAACAACAACAACAACCTATGCAAAACAAATTCTTGGGTTTTTGTGAAGATGCGCTTCTGCCCGTAGAACTTCTGCTCAGTCTCTTCTTGCCTCACTTCTAGCACCAGACTGAAGTGAGCTCTGTGTAGATGATGCACGATGAGGGAATCCCTAGGGCTGTGGCAAGTAGATGGAAACGATAGCAAAAGTCCGAACGGATTATCGCCTGAATCCAAGCACGGCACACTCTATTGATGTGGGAAAATAATCACTAAGAGACTAGCCATTGACTACATGAGATACAATTCTGGGCTGACAATACAATCATGAAACTGTACCAAAATCCCATGGAGTTGATCTGGTAACATAATCAGGGTGGTCAAGAAACCGTGGTAGCGGTGCCATTCAATTCACCGGTCCTTAACGTATTGACGTATTGGGGACCATATTCCAAATACCATCGTGAAGACTATGCGCCGCTTTCTTGAAGAGTGTACGGAATGTGTGACAACTCCACTCACGTATGTCTAATAACGCGCAAGTTGGTGTCGGGAATTCGTTTGCTGTTCTTTGTTGTTCTATGGACTGCTGGAGGCAAAAGTCGGGTCATTCAAGTCGTAGTATTTCTATGGAGTAGCTGTAAGTCATGTAAACAGGAAATGCGAGTCATGCATAGAAGCCTCGTTAAAACATGTCTGGTAGATGATTCGGCGTTTGCCGGACAAATGGATCTTGAGCAGTTGCAGTCAGAGCAAGATGTGCAAGCTGTCTTCCATAGAAGCACGATTGTCACTGGTAATGCATTGATAAGTCTCTTAATTCTTGTGTTGTGAAGTGAAAATTGGGGAGAGGGGAAAAGAAGCTCTTGCTTGTTTTCAACAAATGTCAGTTCACCTGTTTGTGATCTTTCTTCTTCAGCTCAATTCTTCAAACTTGACTAATCGGAAGGGGGCAATAAAGCTTAAAGCCGACGACGAATCAAGACCACTTGCGTACCACTCGACTGCCTGGCACCGGCCTTGCCAGCACAGACCTGACAGATCCTCAGCCCGAAACAACCTTGGAGGTCAGACAGACAGACAAGGCGGCGTAGGTGTTGTTTTTGCCTTATCAGTCAGCAGCCTCGGGGTCCCCATCCTCCAACTGGTAGAAGCACTTAGAAGCTTCGACTCGCCACCAAAGACCACTTGTCCACAGCTGCTGGAGAGTGGGGCCCGCCTCTGATTCTCTTGCCTTAGCCCGCCGCCGGGCCCAGCACACCCCGTTTGCCTACGGCTGGCCTAAGCTTCCCGACTGGGGCAGCTGCTACTAAAGTCAGTGATTCACTGCATCATCTGTGGATTGCCTAACGTAGCTCTCCCCAAGGCACTACCACCACTCGTGGACCTGCCATCTAACATCATCTCTTCTCAACTTCCCCAATCCCCAAACCACCTTTCCATCCATCAACAATCCAAAAATCTTTTTTTCTGTGATTTTCTGCTGGATCGGAGAAGGCTCTAAACATCCCAGACCTTCCTTTTTTCCCAGGTCGTAGATAATACCCGCAACGCTAGACTTTCAAAGCCTCGTTGCATCTACATACACCCATATTCAGTACCTTCCCTCCCCGACAAACACCCATCCATCTACACCGTCAAACACAACCACAAACACTCGACAAGTAACCAATCGCGATGGCACCCGAGGACAAGAAGAAGGCCAACTTGGCGTAAGTATTCCATCCCCATTCGAAGAAGTTGGCGCCCTTGCCGAGTCCATGTTAACCATTTCACAGCGACGTCTCCGGCGCCGAGGTCAAGGAGGTAGGTTTACAACATAGTCACCGCCATCTAGTAGTCTTTCTTGGAATCTGACACAGCTGCACAGGAGAACGACACCTCGACCGCCATTCTCAAGAAGAAGAAGAAGCCCAACCAGCTCATGTGAGTATCCCCCGTGTCTTGCTTTCTGATTGATTGCTGCGAATGCGCCGCTGACACTTGCTTGTTTGCCAGGGTGACCGATGCCACCAACGATGATAACTCGATCATTGCTCTGTCCAACAACACCATGGAGCAGCTGCAGCTGTTCCGTGGTGACACAGTCCTCGTTCGCGGAAAGAAGAGGAAGGACACAGTTCTGATTGTCTTGGCTGATGACGACCTTGATGACGGCAGCGCTCGCATCAACCGAGTTGTCCGCCACAATCTGCGAGTCAAGCACGGTGATGTTATTACCATCCACCCGTGCCCCGACATCAAATACGTAAGTTACTTTCAGAAACCGTTTCCTTAGAATCGTTGGAAGCGCTCTTTCCGCATGATGTACTGACTTTTGAAATAGGCCAAGAGAATTGCTGTCCTGCCCATTGCCGACACAGTTGAGGGTATCACCGGTTCGCTGTTCGATGTGTTCCTCGCACCCTACTTTAGAGAAGCATACCGACCTGTCCGACAGGGCGATCTGTTCATCGTTCGTGGTGGCATGAGACAAGTCGAGTTCAAGGTCGTCGAGGTAGATCCCCCGGAGTACGGTATCGTTGCACAGGACACAGTCATTCACTGCGAAGAAGAGCCTATCCAGCGTGAGGATGAGGAGAACAACCTCAACGAGGTTGGCTACGACGATATTGGTGGTTGCCGCAAGCAGATGGCTCAGATCCGCGAGATGGTTGAGCTTCCTCTGCGCCACCCTCAACTCTTCAAGTCTATTGGTATCAAGCCCCCGCGTGGTGTCTTGCTCTATGGTCCTCCTGGTACCGGTAAGACGCTCATGGCCCGCGCTGTCGCCAACGAGACTGGCGCTTTCTTCTTCTTGATCAACGGTCCCGAGATCATGTCCAAGATGGCCGGTGAATCCGAGTCCAACTTGCGCAAGGCTTTCGAGGAGGCTGAGAAGAACTCCCCCGCCATCATCTTCATTGATGAGATTGATTCGATCGCCCCCAAGCGTGACAAGACCAACGGTGAAGTCGAGCGCCGTGTCGTCTCGCAGCTGCTTACATTGATGGATGGCATGAAGGCTCGATCCAATGTTGTCGTCATGGCTGCCACCAACCGTCCCAACTCTATCGATCCCGCTCTTCGTCGTTTCGGTCGCTTTGACCGTGAGGTCGACATTGGTGTTCCTGACCCGACCGGCCGTCTCGAGATCCTCCAGATTCACACCAAGAACATGAAGCTTGGTGATGATGTTGACCTGGAGCAGATTGCTGCCGAGACCCACGGTTACGTCGGTTCCGATGTTGCTGCTCTTTGCTCCGAGGCTGCCATGCAACAGATCAGAGAGAAGATGGATCTCATCGATCTTGATGAGGACACCATTGACGCCGAGGTCCTTGACTCTCTTGGTGTCACCATGGAGAACTTCCGTTTCGCTCTTGGCACCTCCAACCCCTCGGCTCTGCGCGAGGTTGCCGTTGTCGAGGTTCCCAACGTTCGCTGGGAGGACATTGGTGGTCTCGACCAGGTCAAACAGGAGCTTCGGGAGCAAGTTCAGTACCCCGTCGACCACCCCGAGAAGTTCCTCAAGTTTGGTCTTTCGCCGTCGCGAGGTGTTCTGTTCTACGGTCCTCCTGGTACCGGTAAGACGATGTTGGCTAAGGCTGTCGCAAACGAGTGCGCTGCCAACTTCATCTCCGTCAAGGGTCCTGAGCTGCTCAGCATGTGGTTCGGTGAGTCGGAAAGCAACATCCGAGATATCTTCGACAAGGCCCGTGCCGCAGCTCCTTGCATTGTCTTCTTGGACGAGCTGGATTCCATCGCCAAGGCTCGTGGCGGTTCCGTTGGTGATGCTGGTGGTGCATCTGACCGTGTTGTTAACCAGCTTTTGACCGGTAAGCCTTTCCCCCATGAAATGTTGTCGAGTTATTCAACTAATCATTCTTGTAGAAATGGACGGTATGACGTCGAAGAAGAACGTGTTCGTCATTGGAGCAACCAACAGACCTGAGCAGCTCGACCCTGCTCTTTGCAGACCTGGCCGTCTCGATTCCTTGATCTACGTTCCTCTTCCCGACGAGGAAGGTCGCCTTGGTATCCTTAGCGCACAGCTCCGCAAGACTCCTGTTGCTAGCGATGTCGACCTCAGATTCATTGCATCCAAGACGCACGGTTTCTCTGGTGCCGATTTGGGCTTCATCACCCAGCGCGCCGCCAAGATTGCCATTAAGGAGTCTATCGCTCTGGACATCACGCGTACCAAGGAGCGCGAGGCTGCCGGTGATGACATGGACGTCGATGAGGATGTCGAGGATCCCGTCCCTGAGCTGACCAAGCGCCACTTCGAGGAGGCTATGCAAATGGCCCGCAAGTCGGTCGGTGATGTTGAGATCCGCCGTTACGAGGCTTTCGCTCAGCAAATGAAGAATGCCGGCCCCGGCGCCTTCTTCAAGTTCCCTTCGAGCGGTGGCGAGGGCGATGCTGCCTCGGGCAGCAACAACTTCGGCAACGCCGGAGAGGACGACGGTCTCTACGACTAGATTGTCAATTGACCACTCACTTCAGCCCATCTTGTACTCTAATTTTTCCGACCAAAGCAAATTCTGGTAATCTGGTAGAACGGGGCATGAAGATATCGTAGAGGCAAGGACACGTGGTAATGAGATATGCCAATAACGGGCGAGCATGCGGAGTGGGCCGTCTTTGCTTTTCCCGCCTGCAACTGAACGCCCTTTCGGCATGTTATGGACAGTCAAGAAGAGGTCGGTTTGCATTGGGTTCACGTTTCGGTTCATGAGAATAGTTTGATGATAGACCTGATAAGAAAGTGTCTTCTAAATTTTCAAGTGTCAATTGATCCCATGATAACTGTGTCATGCTGCGGTGAGTAACACAACGTCGGCACACGTGTAAATGATGCATGTACGAAACCGAAGAGTTTGATGCGAGTTCTATTACGGAATATTATGGTCAGAGGGTCCTTTTCTTCAGAAATCTGGCCTCTGTTAACCGTTCAGGGGATTTCTTTACTGCAATAACGCCTCCATGCGCACTTGGCCCCTACTTTCTGTATGCTTGCTATGTACAGGGTTTCAACCGAGGATGAAAGTATATCGGGGAGATTTTCTGTCGGAATGCAATTTTCACTCGGCGGGTAAGCCGCGAGCGTGATGTGTCCAGACATGACGACACAACTGGGGAATGTACACGGCCAAGAACCTAAACATGTATGATGCTCTCTGTTAGAGTGGATCGAATGCCAATGGATGCCCAAGCCGCTATGTTGACTATTCCAAGATACGTGGCGAAACAGGTTTGGTTGCCGTGTTGCTCCAATGACAAAACCTTGCAGCAGTTCCCAGCAGCGTTGTCGCGAACATATCTGTTGTGCCATATCTTTCCTGAGAAAGTGGCCGAGTTCCCACCTCCTTCACCCACAGCTTCCTCATATTTTTGTCATTTCTTCTCGTGGTCTCATACGTCGTAGTCAGGTCGGTCAGATCAAGTCCTTTTCCGCCAAAAGTTCCCATGCCGTCGAATGTCTCTTTCTTAGCGCTTCCGGGCAAGATTTCGAGGCAGATTCTTCCTATGTTCCGTCGTCGCTATCGTCGGTTTCCATGACGTCCTTGAGGAGTTCCTTGGTGTACTTGACCAGATCCTGGACCACATCTGCCGGCAGGGCCAAGCTGTTGCTGTCGGCCGCACCGCCGGCGCCATTGGCCGTCTTGGCTTTGCCGTTTGTCGCGCCGCTGCCATTTACCTCGCCATTGTTCTTGGACGAAGACAGGTCCTTGCTGCCCTTTGCCTGGGTGTCGTGCCGAACCTCATCGAGCACTTTCCGAATCAGGATGGGAAATGTTGTGGCCTCGCCGCTGCGCAGGAGCTCGACACCGCGCTGCTCGAGGGCTGTCGGCCAATTCGATGGATCTGAGTGGAGTCTGTGTAGTAACCTCTCCTGAATCCTGTTGTTGGTGAAAGGGGGGGCGCCCATGGTCAGTTCTTTGTGCGCAAGACTCTGGTACGAATCATGGAAGATGGGCTGGGAAGAAGAAGGGAAGGCCTTACTTTTCGATATAGCCTTCGTGAATCAAAATCTTATAGATTTCATTGCGTGCTTCCGAGTCGAGTGTGGCCGAGGTGTACTGGTCTGCGGCGGCAGGGAGCTTGGCTTTTGTCGGAGGCGGCGACATGATGGGCTGATGTCCAGGTCTGGAAACCTCTTTGCTCGTACCCGGCGGCCCAGAAATCTTCGTGCGCGAGAGGACAACTCGACACGCGACAAGAGACCTCTGAAGCTTGGTCGCAGCAGGTGGCGTGGGTTCTCGCTTGCCTGTCTCGAGCTGATGTTGCTTTCTCTGGTCGGGTGCGTTCAGAGTAGTTCGAACCGGTTGATCCCGCTGGGAAGCTCGGACGGGTTCAACCCCCCGAGAAAATCCAAGAATATTACGAATCAAATGTCGCAAGATAATCCGTCAATTGGCTACCGAGAAGACTGAGATATCTGGTCGGACAAGTAAAGATTGGTACAAGAGGACAAAAAGGTAACAAGGCTGATGGTTGCGGGAAACTTTGTTGGAGGCGAGGCTGGAGTTACAGTGGGCTGGCTTGCTTGCAATGTGGGGCATCATTCCCCTTGGGCAAGGGGCGGCGGCGCGACGGGGGGTTGGTTGTATTTTGCGATGGCGTCTCGCCGCCTCTTATTCCTTCCCCGCGAATCATATTAAGCGAACCTAGGAGTCATGTACAAGGTACCTACTCTTGAATCCCTTCTCCCAACTACATTCATAGGCATATTCTCTTGAATCATTATGAAAACTTGAACATGAATTCTATGTTTTTTTTTCCTCCTCCCAAGTATGGTCATGACAAAAAGAAAAGTGGAAAATGGCCTCTTTTACGCAGCTCACGTGTCTGTTCATTATTCTTAAAAATCTCAATCAGCCACTTTCACATGCCGTTTTTCATGCTCGAGGGTTTGGGTATCAGTGCCACAACCGCCAAGGTCATTGAGAATCTCATGGCTTTCACTGGATTTGTTCAGCAGTGAATTATAACCGGGTATGCTATGACCAGAACCATCGGAAGTCTTTGGACTTGATTCAACATCATCCCTCAAATGGTATGGGTCTTCTGAGATTTGCCATGACCGTAGATCTACCTTTGTAGGTATACAGTTGTCTTCATGTTACTCGAAGCGCAGAGTTTCTAAAGAGAGTTGATAATATGTCAAAGCGACAAGACGATAATATTGCAAGATGGTTCGTAGGCAAATAGGTGATCGGGCCTCCAGATAGATACAAGCAGCGTCAAATGTAGTGTTTTCTCCAAAAGGCTGAACACAGAAGCTATCTGTCATGGCACGTATCGAGTAGCGGCCTTCTTTCTTTTCTCATACCTGTAGTATCTCTCGTCCATGATTATGTACCGCCTATATACCTCTTCAAACTATTATTACCCGCGGTTGATAGATGCGGTATTCAAATCCATGAATAGTTATGAGAACACGGGTTCATATATAAAAGTTGACCTTGATTTTTATGTCACTGCCTATTTAATACGTAATCCCCAGGTTGAAGCTCACTCAACACCGGTTGTTGAAAAGCAAGTTGTACTGAGAATCCGCATCATTATTGTGTGTGATGTTCTGAGATTCCAAAGTTGATGTTCAAGCAGTATACACGCATTCTCAAGGGACCAACATGGACTGTATATTCTCAGTTATAACATCTATAAATCTTTTTTTTTTTCCCTGAAAAGGACCAGAGAAATTCCAGAGCAAAAAGGCTGTTGGGTATAATATGAGCCGAAACTAAATTGCTAGAATCACCATTATAACTTTGAACCAGTGAAAATGTTTTAATTCTCAGCATATAGCTATAGTGGTCTCCATCCAGACTACCACTCACCTTGCATGCTTTCCGTACTATCAAGAAACATGATCGCCACCACTGAAAGTTCCTGTGGAATCTCGACACATGATGCAGGTTATGAAGTTGCATGACGCTTTCCTCGGTCAAATTCCAACTTACGCGTTTGTACTTGGGATTTTCAATACGCATCATGGAACTTGGCAAGAATAGTCGAAGCCAAGATTGTGCAACTGGAATTTTCTTCCCAGATCTCAGTCAAGTAGCACGGTGACAGTTCGATTATCCTGGGTGACATCGGGTAGCGGCATCTGGTTACCAGAGATCGAGCTGTCATCAGATCATGTGGCACGCCTCCATATCTTGGCTCTGTAAGTAAGCATGCAAGAAAGCTGCCTAATAACGAAGAAGCTTGGCTCTCATTTCAAGGATTTCCGGCAGAGTAACAGCCAAATCGTTTCACATTTTGGAACATCATAAATCAAACATTTTGATCGGTACAGTTTTCGGAACATTTGGTATAGTTCCATGACTTTTGTGTGGGTTGTTGACCTTGAGAAACGTGTCTGCTGATTGGATCTAGTCTCAGGGACCTTGACCCCATTTTTGTTTTTGGCGCAGATACACGCGCGCTTCGTGTCACAGACATTTTTGGCACGTTACACAGCACCAATCATACTGGTGTGATGATACTTATAATATAAAAATTACAAAAGAATGCTCGAGTCGATGTTGATGCTATTGTGGCCGGTTTCCGTGCTATTATTGCACAAGACTGGTTCTTGGAATCGTGCCTGAAATTAGTCTCGTGGCTAAAGTCGGGTTTGGACAGCGAGAGATCGAGAAAGAAATGAGTTGTTAGACTGCCAAGTGCCAAATCACGAGCAACAAGCTTTGCCAAGGGGCGGGCAGAGGCCAAGATGGGCGGCAGTGCAAGATAAGCATACTCTTGGCATCGAGTGACTTTTCCCGGGTTCAACGGTCACCATGCTTCTTCTGCTTGTCAGGACGGGCAAAGCAATGAGTGCGGGGTTTTTGGAACAGACAAGCACTACTGTGTATGGAGAAGAGAAAAAACAAGACATATTTGACAGAAATCTTGATCTTTTTGATAATCAGAGGTAGTATGGAGGATTGTGCGACCATCCCCCTTCCATCCACCATCAGTGTATGCATCCCTTTCACACAGTGCTCATTCTTTATTCTCCACCTATCGCCTGCATGGACCTTTACTACAACTGCACTCTACAGGAGGTACGCCTGTGTGTCCGACGGCCATGATCTCTCCGCACAGCGCCTGGATGATTGCCCCATTAAAGATAATGTTTTCCCCCTCAATGGAGAGCCGCTGAAGAGGCTGGACCGCGTGCAGAAACTGGAGAGAAAAGAGAAGTGGAAGCTCGGCCGACTGCCTGGCCCTCAAGGCCCCCCCTCCACCCTCCCCCTCTCCCACATTCACATCTCCACAACAAAAGTGATCTTCTTGCTCAATTACCAGCATTATCTTGACCTTCCTGCATTTAGGATCCCCGTGGGAAGATGCGAGGTTTGTCGACAAGGGTTGCAAATATATACGTAGTGTACATGCATCCATTGCAATCCACCAGCCGGTGTCTTCGTACCTCCCCGGCTCCGATGAGTGATCGATTCCGAGATCCAGAAAGCATCGAGCCAACCTTTTTTTCCTCTCTGGCAGAATAGCTATCTACCGTAGGTGCGTGGCGCCCAGGCCAGCGCCGGTGTGTTGCGTCGGCAAGTTTCTTCACCCCCGGTTCAATGCTATCATTGTCCTTCTCGAAGCGCACGGTTTATTTTTGAAGGGGGGGCTCTCAGATCTCGAGCTGAGAAAGTTTCACTTCGCGACAGCCAGTAGCGGCACTAAAGAATGACGTTGCGAATTCGTCCGAATGCTTCTCGTTTCACTGCTGTCATTTCGATAGTAGCCTGGATCCAAAGTCTATTGCGCACAGGTTAGTCCAGACACGGGCAAGAAACACGGCTCACACGAGCAACATGGTCCATCTTTTGAGTATGCGTCCACTACAAGTATGGAGTTATTGTAGCGTCGCATTGTCCCTCCCCTTACGTTGTCCTTTATTTTCAGCTGTGCTACCCTGGCAACCTCTCCTCTGCTCTCCTCCTCTCGGGCTTCGTTCGGCGAGGGACTCTCTCCAAAGACATACATAGACCTACACACCATAAACGTCCCCGACTTCCCTCAATGTGCTATTGCTCCCGCGAATCCGCAAATCCGCCAATACATAATACAGGCACACATAGTAGACCTTGGTTACATATATTGCCCCGTTGGGATTGGGCCGGCGCCAGTATCCCAACTTGGGTGAACATGCGTACCTACTACCCTGCATGCTGCAATCGTTCCCGTCTCGAGGATCAAACGGAGCAGTAGCAGTGGTGATACTGGAGGCTGCAGGGCGGGCAGACTGCAGGTGGACACAGGCCTGCTGCTTGCCAACTTGCTTGTTTGCTTTTGCTGATGAATAAAAAGAAAGACGAGATGCATCAATCTCCTCTTGTTTCCTATCCACTTGAATTACCACGATCCTATTCTTTCCGTCTCCATCATACTCTAGATAGCACAATACAGCCATACGATAGGTCTACTGTCTGCTGTTTTCCCCCCCTACAACGCAGGTTTTGTTCGCACATGTCTCTTGACCCGTGTTTTCCCGGGTTGCAGTTGCATTTCCCCTCGCTCCCCCTACAGGACAGCCATCATGGCCGTTCGACTAATCAGCTGTCTTTACCCTGCTGGGCAGGTCGCGCTTCTGTCAGTGTAAGTGGACTGCCACAAACGCCTCCCGCGATGACTGCATTAAGCTTAATTGCAAAGAACAGGACTTGTGACTTAGCAGATGGCAGTGTAGATGTGCCGATCGATCCGAAGTGTATAGAGCCTGTTGATTGTGGCACTTTACTTTCTGCCTTGTTGTATAGTTGTCCAAGACATGTGTGTATACTCTGTTTATTGTTAGAAAGTACCCCACGAGGGCTGGGACGCATCGGGGGAAATGGTTATAATGCACACAAATGGAAATGGCACAACGTAATGCGACTCGTCCGACAAGCCGAAAGCTGGCCGATGATGGGTATCAATGGAATGCTGCTTTGTGCATTACGCGTTGACGAGGTTATCACTATGCGACATGGGGATCATTCACACCAGGAAGCAGCAGCAGCAGCAAAAGCAGCAGCAACAAGCAGAGCAAAGTTCAAGCAGCACGCATATTACCGAGTACATTATCTACCTTAATGTACCCACTCTACACCGTGTCGCCACCATGTATGCACGTTGAGGAAGTCAGTCTGGAAAGACGATGCACCGGGCTGCCGGAAACATGTCCACTTTGTCTACCTGAATGTATGCGGTAGGTAAATGAATGTAATTGCAGCGATTCGGCTGATGTGGTACAATTGATGAGTTTCCCCACCCAGCTTGTACGCAGCTGGCTGCCTTGGTTGCCCTCAATGACTGGACTCCGCAGCCCGGCATTTCAAAACACATTCGAGACGTCCAGACTGAATATGGCAACCAAAGGAAACAACACGGCGGTTCGACGCGCGTAGAGTATCAACAACAAGAGACAGTTGCGCACCTCAACTATCAAGCACAGATTCGCACAGCAATGATGATTGACCTCTGCTGAAATGAGTCGATGCCCAATCAACAGGGCCGCAGGTAAGAGGTAGGTACATAGTAGGTAGGCAGGCAGGTACATACATACGTACATGCATTGGTGCCGACGAGGATTAACAAAAGAGATTTAGAAGAGCCAATCTCGGAGTCCATTAATGGGTTTTGAGTGGCCCAAAAGCGTTGCCATTTCTTTCCTGCCGATGTGATCCCTAACGGCCTAGCCCATGTTTTCCACACCACTAAACCTTAAGGTCAGATGCCTCTTCCCATTACAGGCTAGTGCAGCATGCTCACTGCCACTCTGCCAGTTGAACAGGGGCTTCCTTGGCTCCCCTACCTCCTAAAGGAACAGTGCACCTACCACTACATTCCCTGCCATCAATACCTGTGCCCGTGGACCGTGGACCAGAGAGTCGCACCGGCTTGAGGTGCACCGCACGCAACCAACCTTGACATTTCAGGCCTACATTGCCTGTACCTAGGTAGGTACGTGTAGTACCTGCCTGCCTGGCCAGCAGTCCCCCGTTGGCAAGGTACCTACCGGGGCCTCCCTCACCTAACATGTACCTAGCGCGCTCCCTTCTAGCACAGTTTTCACCCGTTGCGACACCTGGCCCGGTTTGGCCCAGCCCACTGCACCAAAGACGCCTTCCCCCCCAAATCAGCGTGCGCTTCCCCCCCATATCTTGTCTCTCCCGTCCGCTCCCAAGAATCTCTCGGCGCCCAGACTTGCAACTCTCCATACTTCGAGATTCCAATCCCCGCCGTACAACTCGACCTTTCAACATTCAATTCGCCCAACGACCAGCACCAAATATATTGCGACGGGAGGAAGCATCAGAGATCTGGAAAGGACCTACAATCATCGCAAAGACTTCTTTGAATTACTGAATTAAGCCGCCGTGTCGTGGCGCCGCTTTGCGATCATCCGAGAAAAACGCGCGCGTGAGATTACGGAACCCTGAGTACGACGACGTCCAACTTCTCGCCACCACCGTACCTCGATCATTTCAACCTCCAACCTATTTACTCAACGTCGAACGCCCTGCGAAAGGGCCGAGGAGCATTCCATGGCGTACGCCCCCAGATAGCGCAGCTCACCGCCTCAACGTCGTTGCCTAGCGGCTGGCCGCTCGCTCAGGTCTTCCCCAAGATGGACGATGCGCGGCATCCGTCGAGCGCGGCCGCGGTACATCTACCAAGGTCGGACTTGTCGAGTAGCTGTTCATCTATCGAGCTTCCTGCCGATGCAGTGTTGACACTGAGCAACGGAGAAACAATTACCTTGGCCGCCGCTGCAGTCTTTGAACCTTCTTGCACAACTTTACCTATCACCGTCAGGCCGGCCATTATTGGGAATAATGCCATTAGCATTGATGAAACGACCTCGACAACCGGGTCCTCCGCCGACCCAAAATTCTCAGATTTTCGTGATCCCTTTTACGCCTCAACATTTCCGCAATGTTATGCACTCGCCGCAACAACAATCATTGCTTACATGTTAGTCATCGTGTTACTGATCGCACCCCGATCATTTCTGGACGGAGGAGTTGTTGTCTTGGGTCGGAGAGGATTCACGAATGGACCATCAAATGGCGTTAGCATTGGAGGACGGCCATGGCTTCAAAAGGTCGCCGCTCTTACTGTTGCCATCTCTTTGACGATCGCCAGTGCTGATACGTTCCGGGTTGCTGAGGAACAATATGCCACGGGCATCCAGAACGCCCAAGTGCTTCAGGATGAAGTTTTGGACGGAACTCAGCTCAAGGTTATTCGCCTTATTTCCGATACGTTCCTCTGGCTCGCGCAAGCTCAGACTCTGATCCGCCTCTTTCCGCGCCAGCGCGAAAAGGTGATTATCAAATGGGCTGCCTTTTCTCTCATCACATTGGATGTTATATTTGGTGCTCTCAACAGCTTCCTATACAACGGACCTGGAAATGTGAGACCCAGCAATTTTACCGATGCCGTACCGGCGTTGAGTTATCTATTTCAACTTTCACTCGGGCTTCTCTACGCTGCCTGGGTCATTTACTATAGCTTCATGAAGAAGCGTTATGCCTATTACCATCCCTTGATGAGAAACATCAGCTTAGTTGCTGTGCTCTCAGTCATATCGATTCTCGTTCCCGTCGTCTTTTTCATTCTCGACATATCCAAGCCGGACTTTACTGGATGGGGTGATTATGTGCGATGGGTTGGAGCCGCAGCAGCCAGTGTTATTGTGTGGGAGTGGGTCGAGCGCATTGAAGCATTGGAAAGAGAAGAAAAGAAGGATGGTATTTTGGGGCGGGAAGTTTTTGAAGGGGATGAGATGATGGATGGACTTGGCACCGATTTCGTATGGCCCCGACGAAGAAGGACAAAGAAGTCAGACGATGACGACAGTGGCGAGAGTGGTCAGGGAAGAAGTGCAAGAACTGCCTCGACAGGACGAAGCAACATGTGGCCTGCAATGTCTTCCATTGCTAGTCGCTACAAGTCCCGATCTGGTAGCAACACTGGTGAGAGAGAGGCAAATGCTGACAACACAGCCCAAGCCACGGGCAGGTCAGCAACTCGCTTACTTCAGCCGCCGTTATGGATCTCTCGCCCACCACCGGCAGTGACGCCGCCTAGCCGGACAGATACAGCCAGTGCTGACAGCACAGTGTATGCCGTGCGCTATCAAGTTGGAACGGAAACTGCTTCGCGGACGACAGATGAAAGACCAGATCGGCCTCTATCACGGACCAACAGTCGAGTCTCCTCGAATCCTCAAAACGCGCCAGCTAGCCCGCCAGCAGTAAATGTAGCTGACTCCAATCCTCCGATCACTGAGACAACAGCAAAGACCGACGGGTGGCGATCCCGCTTCGGACTGCGTTCTGGTGCTAACGCACCGCCCGCCGAGGTTTTACCGCATACGCAGAAGTCTCAGCCTGCTCCGCGTGAATATGAGAGTCGAGGTTGGTGGGATATCAGGGACCGATGGGAAGACTTTGCTGCTGTGCAAGCCGAAAGGATACGGGAAAAGCTCAAACCGACTCCAGACACAGACAGTCTCGAGGTGACCGTCATTCCTCCTCCACCTCGGCGCGGTGCTGCACTCGCCCAGGTTTTGGAAGAGGAAGAACGAGAGGCTATCAGCAATTCGCAAAGTCCCAGAACGCCTCATCCACCCATGAATATTCGGAGCAATAGTAATACCTCGACTGTACCGAGACCAATGCGAAGCCCGGTATCGAGAACAGACGGAATCCAGCTCAGGACTTGGAGACAAGACAGCGTCGACTCACCAGTGTCACCAGTCACACCTCGAATGCGGACAGGAGAACATTCGTCAAGCGGGACTCCGGTCTCACCATTGTCTCCTTCCGCACCCAGACGACCTATAGATGACGTCTTTGATGACGACCATTCGAGGTCTTGAGGTTCGAGGGTTTGGAAGACTTCTGTATTCTCTCTTTTCTCTGCATTATGATTTAAGCGCGGCGCGGGTCACCATGGTTCAAAAGCGGGTTATCATTTGCATGCTTCATCACATTTTAGAAGCGCGGATTACGGAAAACACATTGTATATATATTTGGAAAGATCTTGCACATTATGGTCATTACGGTATGACTAAGGGCAGCCGTACCTAAGCTCTGGCACTCAGGAGCTTTGTATATAGAACGACTATAGTGCAGGAAAGTCGATTGTACGTCGAGTACTTCGGGAGATGGCTCGATACTAAAGTCATATGAATGATATGAATTTTTGATCATTTACGTATCTTGGAGTGAATATCCCCCCCCCCCCCCCCCCCCCCTTTAGGCTGTACCGTAATGTGAATTGCAAAAAGACATTTTTAGCATTACAATTTGCTATACATGACGAGAGAGGTAGTGAAATTAACATCGCTTTGCCTCGGTGGGTGGCCCTGAACCAAAAAAAAAATAAGTAAAGGAAACTCTGGAAATCAGTAATATACAAAGTTACCTAATTTAATGAGGGTTGACTATATATAATTATGACTTAGCTACACTTGTTGATATTTGTCGCATACTCGGGATTACGGAGTTCCTCATTGGATAGACTGATTTGCTTCTCGTTGTTCTGTCTTGTCACTCACAAAGCCCCAAGACATGAACAAGGGACCAAAAGTAGGTATTGGACCCCTATTTCGTCCCAACGCAACGCGACTTATTACGGCAATGAGATCAGCGATGCGTCGGGCCCATGCCGGACCATCTTGGCGTACTCAAGCGTAAAACGCGTGCTCTTGAGCGATGGCGCCAGAAGACCAAAAGAAAAAAGAATGGTTCATCAAAACACCATGTCGTTGAATTAAAGGTGCAACACGTGCGTTATGGCATATGCGCACATTGGATTGAGAGACATACATGTATCAAGTTTACGAGACCCAATGGTTTATTTTTGGGACTTTGAATAAAACCAATCCTCGGTCGGTCTTACATATAAACCATGTCCTCCCTCCCATTCTTACCTCCGATGATAACCTAATCTACCTGAGTGTACTCCAGAGTCATTGCGTCAAAGTACCGAGTATGATAATCAAGGTCAGATGACGATGGAGATTCGCACGAATCATGCACCTAAATGCTTCGATACCCAGAGAAGAGTCGCCCGGCGCCCGAGCAATCCGATCGATGAGTGGTGGTCAACCCAGTTGAGGAAATTGAGATTGGACCTTGTTTACCCACCGACGACTGGCGGCGATCCGCGGGCAGCGTTAGGTCAGTTTAAAAGGTTTGTGTGGCATGTCACGGGTGCTGTGAAGTAGGTACACCGATAGAGGCCTGCCAAAAGCCCGCCAAAGGGCTGCCAAAAAGTAAGGCGTCGGACTCGACACAGGGGTTCTTATGCGGATGCACTCCACTGTGCCGGCAAGCAAGCAGGGTCCATGGCTGCTGCTAGGTGAGGTAAGGTACCCTCTAACCAAGGCACGTAGGGTAGAATACACCTACCTGTCTTTCTCCTGGTGACTTGCATTGAACCTAGCAAGGAAAAAAAAATTATTGTACCTACTTAGCTATCCCTATTTACTTTCAAACATGGTCTGCTACTGACCGATCTTCTTCTTTTTTCCCTCTTCACGCTCCTGATTGCTAACCCAGCTTTCTTCCAACACCAAGCTTCCCTCCTGGATTGCTTCACTCCTTCAGCTCTAGGGTACACAAGAGAATCTCTCGTCTCAGCAGACAGAAAAACGACGTAATCTGACCCGGCAGAAGTCTAAAAACTTGCGCTTCTAGTCCATCATCCCGCCCCTACACACGTCTCGGTCGACTGGGCGCTCGGCACAAAAAAAAAAGGAGTGATCTGGAACTAAAGCTTATTGAGTGACAACTTCTCTAACTTAGTCCTCCTCTTCCCTCCCTTCCCAGCGTCAACCGAGAGACCAATCTTGTTTCGATCCCACAGAAGCAATTTCCAAACATGGCCGGCGACTCGGAACCTTTTCCCGTCCTCAACACCTCGGCCGATCAGTTCCCGGCCGCCGACTCGACTGCCCCGCGTCGGCGTAGAAAGTCGAGCGCCCTGGGCCAGGAGATTCGTGCCGGCGATACAGGCGCACCGAGCCTGGGCACCGGCGGCCTGGCGAGCGTTCACGATTCTTCCCCGCCCTCGTCGTCGCACTCCTCTGCCTCCCTAAACGGCGACGTGCGCCAGCTATCCGGAGAGAAGGATGCCGCCACCAAGAAGCACTCGAAGCGCAGAAAGGCTCGCTCTCTCATGAGCCGCCTCGTGCGCTTCTCGGCCAAGCACACCTGGACACTACCTCTGGTGCTGCTGGCCGTCTTTGGCGCCCTCTATGCCATCAATCCGAACGAGTCGAATCCGCTCCACCACTTCATCTTCCTCTCGTACAAGCTGCCCCTCGAAGCTGGCGCCGACCCCGAGACCACGCCCCACCAGTACGGCAAGGGGCTTTGGGATATTGCCTTTGTGACCTTTTACACGATTGTCCTGTCCTTTACGCGCGAATTCATCATGCAGGAGCTGCTCCGGCCGATTGCTCGCTACTATGGCATCCGCTCCCGTGGCAAGCAGGCGCGTTTCCTGGAGCAGGCCTACACGGCCGTCTACTTTGCCTTTCTGGGTCCGGCCGGCATGTTTGTCATGAGCCGGACGCCCGTTTGGTACTTTAACACGACGGGCATGTACGAAGGCTTCCCCCACAAGACGCACGAGGCCTACTTCAAATTCTACTACCTGTTCCAGGCCGCCTACTGGGCCCAGCAGGCCATTGTCCTGGTGTTGGGCCAGGAGGCGCGGCGCAAGGACTTCAAGGAGCTGGTCGGTCACCACATTGTCAGTTTGATGCTCATTGCGCTGAGCTACAGATTCCACTTTACATACATGGGCCTTGCTGTCTATATCACGCACGATATCAGTGATTTCTTCTTGGCTGTAAGATTGCCCCTTTTCCGGAATTTTAACCTGTACTTCTTGTAGGTGGTTTCGTGGAGCTGATTTTTCTCTTTACCCCATTCTAGACCTCCAAAACTCTCAATTACCTCGACAGCTCCATCATGGGCCCGTATTTTGCCGTCTTTGTTTGCTCATGGGTCTACCTGCGCCACTTTTTGAATCTCAAGATCATTTGGTCCATCCTCACCGAGTTCACCACCGTCGGTCCCTTTGAGATTAACTGGGAGACGCAGCAGTACAAGTGCCGCCTCAGCCAGGTCATCACGTTCAGTCTGCTGGCTGCCCTCCAGGCCCTCAACCTCTTTTGGCTCTTCTTCATTGTGCGCATCGCCTACCGCTTCGTCACCCAAAATGTTGCCGAGGACGACCGCTCCGAGGCCGAGGAGAGCGAGCTCGAGGTTCAGCGCGAGGAGCTCGAGCGCAAGAAGGTTGAGCTCCAGCGGCTGACGGAGAAGGCCGAGGAGACACCGCTGCTGGTCAAGGAGGACACCAACGGACACGCGACAAACGGAGCCGTCAAGGTAAATGGCAAAGCGCGGTAAAGAAGACCAATTAATGACTTGCCGTGAGGCTTGTTTGAGAGGAGAGAGCTCGTCTTGGCCAGGATAGCAATGTCGGAAAAGCAAAAAAAAAGTGTCTCGGATAGAGGGAAGGGGAATCAAAAAAGTTCGAGAGATCTTTTCCTTACAACTTTTTCTTACGACACTCGCTTCAGATGATCAAAGTTAACTCGGCTCAATAAGCGGGAGGAAATAATAAATAACATCATCTAACGACACTTTTGTGCATTTCATACAATGGGGCGGATAAGAGAGAGAGAGAGAGAGAGAGATGAGGGGAGAGATGATGCAATGCGACAGAGCAAAAACAAAATCTCAACCCAAAATTGCTCTCATGGCGTATGAGTAATGGAAGAGGGGGTTCAAGTCGAGCTTGAGAAGGACATACGCATCATCACATTTACAAGGCCAAAGCGGCGTTTTGAGAATCACAACAGTTGGGGGAGGGCCTTGGGAAGAAACGGGACAGAGGGCCCTCTCTCCTTCCCGAAGAGACCAGACTTGTAACAATCATGTTGAACAAGATAATGAAGTAATGGAGAAACATGAAGAATACGGGACAATGGAAATTAGTACCACGTCTACAGGGCGGGACGAATGGTGGAGGTGAGAAGAATAATAGTAATAATAAGAAAATAATGACACATGAAGCAATAACTATCACCTAGGCCAGGTCTCGGCAAGTCTTGTCAGGAATCCTTCTTTGCTTGACATTTGGTCGAGGAAAAGTTTTGGTCAGAATGAACAGGCCAATGAGGACTTGCCTGGGGTCCTCGTAGGAATAGAAAATTATATCTCACACCAAAGGTTGTCATGTACACACCAAAAAAGACAATGAGCGAAAGGATATATCATATTACAAAGTAGAGTATATTACAATAACTCGAGACTGACGCTCATGCCGGCACACCAATCTATGGACACTCGCTTCTATACAAATGCAAACGCTTCCAGAATACCAGAAATCCAGACATTTCTAATCCTCGACGCCATGTCTCAAAATCGCCATGGTTACAACCCGAAAAAAGCTTCCGCTCAGTCCTCGTCATTTACTTGATATTTGGTCCAGACTGTTGCAATTTCAAGCCACATCTGCTGCTCACGATGTCGCCGATTTTGGTGGGTTCGATGGGTTTGATGGGTTTGATAGGCTCGATAGGGCCGATAGATTCGATAGGTCCGATGGGGTTGACAACCTTGACAACTTTGGCGTCGGCGGTGGGCGCAGCGGACGCGCTCTGGATGAAGGCGCCTAGCTTTCAGTGACCTGCCAGAAATACACAGACGACAGTTTCTTGGCCGAGGGCATTTCATCCTCTGACGAAGACTCATCATTGGACGGCATCTCTTCAACGACTGTGGTCTGGAACTATAAGCAAGATATTCGTGTTAGCAGTGTCTTTATATGAATGATCATGTCAAAGAAACGAAAACGCCTTGAGTATTTTCATATTGATTGCCCAGAGGCGGTACTTTGTACAAGAATCTCAAAGAAGACCGGAGTACGGAAACATGAACTCACAACATCGCCCTCGAGAAACTCCTTGGGGCAATCCTCGAAGACCTCTTTGGGAAACATTGTCCGATCGCCAACCGTGGCGATCTCTTGCACGTGATCAAGGCCTGCGTCCATCTGGGCCCTAAAGGCGGAGAGCTTGCCGTTGCCGCATATGTACATCCCAAGCATGAGGGTACTGATGCGAATGACGATACCGCGGCCGTCTAGTTGGGTGGACTGGGCCAGCATCTCTTCCCAAGTTGCGCGCTGTCCGAGATCCTTCTCCACTCCACTTGAGAGGTATACGGCAGTAAATCCACCGTGATCACTCATATTGACCATGTCCGACGTTCTCGCATCTCCGTCCCAGGTCCCCTCCACTGGCTTGTACTCGTTACCTCTCATGATGATGTGGAGATTCTTGTCCCACAGGAAGCTCTTCATTTGTTCAATACCCCATTTGTGGTGACCCTCTTGCTCAATCATGTCAAAGTCGTCAAGTATGTGCGTCTTGAAACCAGCAAAAGCCCACAAATAAGCAAAGTGCTCACCCCTCGTTGGACGTTTTTCTGTTGGTGGGCCATTGGGTGTCACCATGGGCTCTGCTAAGAGCTCATCCCGCCTCTTGAGCTGGCGATCCACGATCTCACTCTCTGGAAGTCGTATATCTATAAAATAGCCTAGTGGACTAGAAAGTCTCATGAGGCATACAGCATCCCAGGTTGAATCCACTTCTGTGAAGTTCTTTGTCTGTGCGTGAATATGATTTGTGTGAGCATGTGCTGGTGCAAAGAAGATACGAGTAAAAACAGGACACGAGAAGAGAAGGAAGAGAAAAAAGACAAGACGTTGTCAGGAAGGAAGCAATAAAACAGGAGTGTACCTCGGTTGTTTCAAGCATGGGCCGCATCATTTGCCGACTCGTGCAGTGAAGAGGACGTTGGCCGAGACGCGACTGTTGTGTCCCTTTGCCGCCGTCATCATTGCCTGACCCATGCTTTCCCACGGCGGCCTGGGCCCGGTCTTGCGATGGCCTTTTGCCGGTTGCTTCGAGATTCTTCCAAGTACTTGAGAGATTCTCCCAAGTACCACTGGTGTTCGATTCATTACTAAACGATGAGCCACTTCCATCTGTGATTAAGGTGTCGCTGTCCATGGTCAAGTCGGGTGAAAGAGGTAATCGAGCAGTGGGCCAAGAGACTTGATTTGTATAATGAATGATCAAACCAATGTAAGCGATAATGGCTCTAGAGTATAGTGGAGGTGGAGCAAAATGTCAGAGGGGAATGTTGGGTAACTGCGTATCATGTTTGGCACCTTAGAGGAGTAGAGGGAGCAAAAGGAGATTTGGTCTAGGCAAGGCGTTTGGGCTTGAATCTAGCTTCAAGGAAGGCAATTATCCCGAGGGAAGGTGTTAGTTGGAATCTTGCTCGCTATGAGGAAAGAGCAAGACCGGTTAGGTTCGAGATATGTCCTCAATGGTGATGCTTACATGGTCACAGCGGCTTTCGCCATAGTATCGTACGAATAACTAAGAAGTGAAGCGCATGTTTTATTTTTTGGTTCCTGTGCCAATTGTGTCCGGTTGTCATTTTGTGTTCATATCCGTCACCACGACTTATGTGGTGTTCTATCATGCCAACATACACTTCATGTCTCTAAATAAACCCTCCCCCTTTCGTCTCTCATTATGCAGTCAGTTCATACTATTTGACCATTACCAATCGTCGCATATCGCATTTCCAGCGGACTATGAGCCTCGACGATGGACACAATTGCCCCTCCCAAATCCATGCCAGACAGAAGAGAAAACTAACTGACTGACTACAGAAAACGCCAGAGGCAAAGAAAGTCAGGGTGGCCTTTTTTTGGTTTTAATAATGAGGAAAAGAGAGCAGTAAGAAGCCAATCGATCCCTTCCAGGACCGCCTTTTACCAAAAATGAAACCAAACGCGAAGAAAGTCTTTCTGAAGCATGAACGGACCGACCTCTTTGGTATCGTGCGCGCACCTTGAATAAATATGTAATGCAACAACCGTCATCCGGAACCCATAAACCTCCCCTCCTTGGATTCCGTTTTGTATATGCCAGCCTCGAAACGCCACACTGATGCTGATGAATGGGAGAAAGACGTCTATCTGGACGTACAGAGCCCCTTCTGTAAGGGCTCCAAACCTGGAGAAAGCAATATATATGTAACAATGATTGGGATGAAGTCGATACGAGTTATTTCGAGTTGATAATTACGATTAGAGACTTCGTTCGCTGCGTTGAATGTGGAGGGTTGTGTCTTTGTTTCCGTGTCTTGTCCTGCGTCTGCAATCATGAAGCGCTGTTCAACAAGAAATTGCGTGGCGGACGTCAAGTTTTTGCGCCGTCATGTCCACAACGTTGGTTGTTGCGCGTAGACTCATCAGAAGAGCTGCTCGAGTCGTCATCCTGCCCGTTGTCGTTGAGCGAGGCTTTGCGCAAATATTTCTCGGCCCTGTTCTGAGCCGCAAAGGCATCCTGAGCAGCCTTTTGAGCCTTGGCTTGTTTACTCCACATTTTGGCGTAGACGTTGCCCTGCTCTAGTAGATGCTCATGAGTACCACTTTCGATGATTGAGCCATTCTTAAGGACTAAAATCTGGTCTGCGTGGGTAATGGTAGACAGGCGGTGGCTGGTGGCAGAGTGTTAGTGCACGATCCAAAGTAGCAAGCAATTATCAATTGAAGCAAGCTTCGGGGCTGTACTTACGCAATGATCAGGAGTGTACGGCCCTGGCCAATCTTAGCAAGCCGGGATTGGATCTCCTGTTCCGTCTGGGTATCGAGTGCCGACGTCGCCTCATCCAGCATGATGATCTTGGGGTTCTTGAGTAACGTTCGGGCAATTGCTACCCGCTGCTTTTCACCGCCGCTTAGCCGCAGACCGCGTTCGCCAACCTTGGTGTAGTAGCCGTCGGGGAACGACATGATTCGCTCGTGTATGCTCGCAGCCTGGCAAGCAGCAATGATGTCCTCCTCGGTGGCGCTCTGATTGGCGTAGCGCAGATTGTACATCAGAGTGTCGTTGAACAAGACGGTATCCTGCGGCACCACACCTATGTGGCGTCGAACAGAATCAATCGTGACATCCTTGATATCATGACCGTCAATTCTAATCACACCGCCCGTGCTGTTAAAGTAGCGGTATAGCAGTCGAAACAATGTCGACTTGCCGCCTCCCGATTCTCCCACCAAAGCTGTCGTGGTACCTGGCTGGCATTTGAAGCTCAGATCTCGCAGTGCCGGTCGTCGAGGATCATAGGCAAACTGTACTTTGGAGAACTCAATGAGCCCATCACACGGAGGAATGGGCTTGGCGCCGGGTCGGTCCACAACGGTGGGCCGTTGCTTGAAAAGCTCCAGGAGGCGCTCGCCAGATATCATTGCCTGCTGCACGGTTCGGTAAAACGTACCAAAAAAGTTGAGGGGTCCCTGTAGCTGATTAAGGTAGGTCATGAGAGCCACAAAGTCGCCAACTCTTCTCTGTCCAGTGCTGACCTGGTATGCTGAAAGCATCATTGCTATCAGCATTCCCGTCATGAACACCAATGACTGACAGATATTCATGGATGACACGCTCCAAGTAACTTTTGCCTCGGCGGCCTGAAAGGTTTTGATGGCCTGTCGGTAGCGCTTGAACTCAAACTCTTCCGCATTGAAGTATTTGACCGTCTCATAGGAGATGATGGAATCGTTCTTGACTGCCTCCTCTTCACGATCGGCATTGGACATGAGCCTTCTCTGGTCGACCGTGCTCTGCGCCATTCTGATTGTCAGGAACAGATAGTAGAACGTAATGATGCAGACAAAGACAGCATAGATGACGTCGAATTTCCAGAAGAAATAGCTGATGGCCAGGAAGAGGTCGATAAGCATGGGGAAGACCTGGAACGTCACTTGCTCGAGAAAAGAGTTGACTGATGAGCCCTTGTTCAAAGCCGACAAGACCTCTCCAGTCCTCTTCCCGAGATGAAAGTCCAAGCTGAGCGAGTGGACGTGCTCAAAGGCCGACGTGGTAAGCGCCTGATACGAGTGCTGTGACACTGGAATCCAGATCAGCGATCTCACCGATCCGAGAAGACCCGAAGGACCTTGGAGCAGCTTGTACAGGATGAGAAGCCCCAGGGATACCCAAGGCATCGTCATCTGTTCTCCAGGCTTGAGATCATCCCCAGACAGCTCATTGGTGACTTCTGCAATCTGATTCGGGACCATGACATTGACAATTCGCTGCAGTATCATGAGAATGAAGCAAATAATCACAATTGCCTGGAGTCGGAAGTGCTTCGAGGGCCACATGTAGGGGAAGAAAACCGAATAGCCTCTGAGGTATTCATACCAGGTGGTATGCGGTAGCTTTTCAGGTCGGTAAAAGGTTGCTTCCTCATCAACTGTAGGGGCGGAAATTCCCTCGGCTGTGCCATTAGCACCCTGGTTGACTCCCATTCGAGCATGTCCATTCGCGTGATGGCCGTTTCCATTTCCATTGATCAGAGGCGTGGTCTCGTCGACATCGGGAGCATATAGCTCTGCCAGTCGCGCACGCTCATTTTGCCTTCGCTGCCATGCCATGGCACTGTAGACAATGAGCACACCGGCCAACAGGCCAAGGCGCAGCCCTGCCAGGCTCAAGTCGGCTTGGTCCCATGCATTGGTGCCGCTGATGACAATGTACTTGCTATGCTTCAAGTTGACCATGACATTGTGCGGCCTGGTGAGGACTACAACATCCGAGACCAGGATCATCAGGTCGCCAATGAATGCGATGCACCAGAAAACCAGGTGAACAAGGAATGGACTCGCTACCCAATCGAAAAGTGTGACAGTCACATAGAGGTATAGAAATGCGGACCCCAGGACAAAGACCTGTGGAAGAGGAAGAAAAAGTAAAAATCTTAGCCAATTGTTTGTGTATGATTTTCTTTGCTTTTTCCACCTTGGTATAGGCTTCCGAAACGACCATAGGAGGACATTCCGGGATGGTATTGGACAGAGGCATGAAATGGATGGATGTGACTTACTGTCTTGGGCTCCCCGCACCACCACCCATGTCCCCCGGACGCGGTGCGGTTGTACAAGGCTCGGGCGGCGATGACGGCGCCGGCGCAGAAAAAGGTGAAGGTTGCCAACATCATGCAGCACCGAAAGAAGGACTTGGTCGTCGGGCTGTAGTGCTCCTCTTGCTCGTCGTTATCCTGGCTCTCTCGCTTGCGCTTCGTGACGGGCAGGGGCTTCCCCCCAGGCCCTGTAATTGTGGGAACCACGACATCGTCCCTGCGAGAGGCGGCAATGATGCTGTCGGTAGCGCCTACGATAACAAAGGTGAAAAGGAGGACGGCTGGGTAAGCATACTGCAAGACATCGCGCAGTGTTTCTACTGGCTCCTGCTCCGGGTTCAACACGACAATGGGAGGTTCCTCCATGGCGTTGTGCTAAGCTAGGCGGGGGGTCAGAAACATCATGAATTATGGCGGGCGCGCGGGCAATTGCTAAGGGGAAAAAAAAAAAAAGCCCAGCCAGCTAGCCGTAAGACAGACAAGACAAAAATGGATAAGACAAGAGCAGACAGGACAGGGAGACCAAAGGGAAATTGCTACAGGTCATGAACAGCCGGCCGGGGGAGACGGGGGGTTAATTGTAAGGTGAGACTTTTGACGAACTGACCTGTTATATAATGCTGTTCGCGTGCCTGCACATTTCCATCGCAGGGTCACTGGGGAAAGGAAATGGTGGAAAACCTCTGTTCCTGCAGCGGCCAACAAACCCTCTTTTTCCCTTCTTGCGGTTTCCTTCTCTTCTCCTCTTTTTCTTGCACTGGCAAACAAACAAACAAACACACACTCACTCTCAATCACACACAGACAGCTGCTGTGAATCGTCAGAGTCTGTCTGTTTGTCTTCTGCCACAGCTCTACCCTCCACACACAAGAAAGAAAAATAGGTTCCCAGATCAAGATCGGGGACTCGATAATCTACTAAAACAAAACAAGATCAGAAAGGTCAACTCTGCTATTCTCGGCTCAGAACCAGAAGAAATCCCGGCAAGGAGGGTCAGGTCTGGTGGGGCTGGTCACCAGACGGTGTTAGTGGCGAAAGCCACAGCGCTGGAGAACGACCTGAACTGACTCGGGTCTAAACAAAGGGCAGTGCCTCACTTACCTGGGGGACCCCAAGCAGGGATTATCGAGCGTCACGGCGGGCGACGGGACGGACTCTGGCGTAGGTGAGACGGCCGGTGACCCAAGCAGGTCGGAGGAGTAAAAGCGCGTCAGGAGCACGCCGGAACCTGTGTCATGCGGTGGACACACAAATCTAGCGTGTGCACAAAGGGGGGGCGATTTTTTACCCCTTCTAGGTACGGTAGGTATGTCAAGGGAGAGGGAGTGAATGAATTGTGAGTTAAGTAGGTAAAATGTAGGTAGCAGTGAGCAGAATTGGGAGGGGGGGAACCCCGATAAGTTATGTAGTATGTAAATAATGAAAAGAGGAAAAAAAAGGACAAAAAACCACCAATGACAGAAAAATGAAAAGTAGCTGGACGAAGTTCTCTCTCCCCTGGGTCCGGATCTTGTCTCGTGTCGCTGCTCTACTCTGCTCTCGAAAAGGCGGAGGGGTCCTTTGATGTACGTTCCTTTATGGTAAGGTAGAGGAGACTGGAGAGAGCTTGATGCTTTGAGCTGTACTACTGTACTGGGACTTGCTGGGGTTCTGGTTCGTAAGTTAATCCAAGTGCGTGCCCCCGGACTGACCAACCAGAAAGAGTAACCCGCGTTCGCAGGCTGATGGACGGGTTAGCCAATGTGATGCGAGAAACGCTCCCAACGACGGGCTCACTGGCGGCGCACAGGAGATGGCGGGTGGTGAATGGCAGGCTATTGGGGTGAGCGCGGGACAACGACGTGCAGCCGCGTCCTGGCAAGCTTTCTTGCGGGTGATGCAGTGAAAAAGGTGAGCTAGATCGGTAATTGGGTCAAGGCCTGGTCGTCTCGTTTTTTCTTTCCCTTTAGTTGTGCTCCGGTCTGCCCTGCGCAGTAAACAGTAGAGAGGCTTGGGGATATGATTGATTGAATTGATTGTAGATAGGGAGATAGGTAGGTATGTAGGTAGGAGCGGCTGCCGATAATAATCTATTTTTGCCGATGCAATGTGTCAATGTATCCGGCTCGATTGTTTGTGTGTGCGTGCACAGTTGGTGATGTGTACGCTGATTGTTTATAATGTACTGGGATTAATTATGTGGAGGGGGTGTTTTCTTGAGAGGATGGGATTCTTGTTTCCGACTTCAGCAGGACTTTTTGGTGTGACTAGAGAGCGATGATCTCAAACACAAAAAAGAAGTCGAGTCCAGCTTTGGGGTCCTGGGCTCTGGATCTCGGGTCTTGTGTCCTGTCCTCGAGTGCAGAGATCGGCGAGGCCTGGATCTTTTGATGTGCACCACAGTGGGCTGGGAGCAGGAGGCACTTGACTGACTTATTGTATGTTTTTTTGCACGCGTATGAGAGAGTCCGAGAGTGTGCACCGATCGGGATGGAAAGGGAAAGAAAAGCCAGAAGTGATCACGCGGTGTATACGTTGACTGCTTTTCTCCAAAAACTTGTCTTGTCAGCTACTCAATACCTACAGCACAATAAGGAAAGTGCCTGCGCAATGAAATGATGCTTTTTCTTGTGCGGTATGCTTGTCGATTCATGCCTCTGCACTTCTCGGTTGGGATGGGAACATGAACACAGACCGCCGCATATAAGCGGGCAGGGGGGGTAATGTGGTATATTCGCCGTACTATGTAGCGCAAGCGTAATGTAGGGTAGTGTAAGGTAGTGTAGTGTAGTGTAGTGCCAGTGCAATGTTTGTATGTACCTCCTGGAGATAGTAGGCAATGGAAATAGGCACGGCAATGACACAAATGACATAAAATGACACAGCGCTGCCAAGTCTGTCAAGTCAAGATGACGGAACTATAAAGATGGAGGGGATTCAAGTTTGGAAAAAGAACAAAGTGATGGCGGGCTCGTTGCAACATGCAGCCAGAGTAGGTACGTCGTAGGTAACAGGACATACATGGAACCTCTTCGGAGCGTAAACATGAAAAGGTAGGGTAGGTTGTCGGTACATCGAGAGGTGCGGAAAAAGAACCAAAGGGCTTTTCTCTCTCAATTTGATGTCCCTCCCCTCCCAGAAGGAGAGTTTGCGGTTTAGCGGTCGAATAGCGGCTTGTGGTCTGTCAGAGGCTCAACATGTCGCTTACCTAGGTCGGCAGCAGCAGCCAAACGGCTCAATGCCTGTTCACCGCCATGCCGTTGACCCAGGAGTTTATGACTGAAGTGGGTAAAATCTGGTGTGGTAGTTGCAGCCACCTGCAGCAACAGCGGCTGCGTAAGATTTCAAGTGTGCAGCGGGAGTATCGTGGATGGGTTCGTGCGTGCTTGCTTGCTTGCCTGCCTGCCTGCCTGCTTGCTTGCCTGGTACTATGTTGCGGCGTCGCGGGTCGTGTATCGTGGGACCAGAAGCCCCCGGTTTTTTTTTTCTCTCTCTCTCGCGCCGCCTGTGGATGCGCTGTACTGCGCTGCAGTGCACTGCAACTGCACGACACTACACTGCAGTTGCACTTTTGATCTGCTTCTTTTTCTTCTTCTTCCTTTCTTTTTTTCTCCTTGGCTTTTTCAATAGAATCCGGGAGCAAACATAGACTGAACAGGTAGATGACCAAAGATGGAAAGAGGAGAAAGCAAATAATCAAAGACACAGCGGGAAAAGAAATAGTAATAGACTGTGTCTCACATACCTAGGTTAGACCGTAGACGCATCACCATGCGTCGAGTATAACACCTAGCAATCGACAGAATATGCGTTTTTGTAGTGGCATTCACCGTGAGTAGTATATCGTAGGGATCAGTCTCCCGGACCCTCATGCACAGGGGTCCAATGTATTCCTTCGCTGGCCCTCGACCGACCAGGGGCTTTCGGTACGTGAATACCGGCCAGCACTGGGTGGCTTTCTCAAACAGGGGAGTGGGGGCCGGCTCAAAGTTTCCAGAGCTTCGTAGGTTAGGTTAATAATAAGTGAAAGGAGAATCAGATCGGATTTGGGCAAAAATAAAAACTATAATGGAGCAGGCACCGCTCATTTGATTATGGGACGTTTCCAACAAGCAGAATGGGTGAGAAACTGAGCAGCTTGTTCGTGTTCAAGCCTCACAAACTCTATCGCTCAGCTCAGGAGAGAATCTATGTCGCCATGGATCGTGCTAGGTGACGCCGCTTCATGGTATAAATACCTGTCCGTATTTGATATGGGGAGAGACAGGCACCGTCGGATGATTTCAGGATACAGGATAGAATATGCAACTCAACATCTACAAAACTGTACAAAGATCAAAGATTGCTACTAGGCTCACTACTCGCCAATATTGGGTTCGCCAGTCCAGGATTTATACACAAGAAAGGTATATGTGGTGTACACGAATACTCGCTGTCTCAGCATTCAAATGTCAACACCAGGTATACAAGACACGTATCCATGATCATGATGGGACTTGATCCAATTGTGTGGAAAGGAATTTGATGTGTACATACTTTATCAACGGCATATGCTGACATGTAGAACCAGACGCACATTCATGCGCCCATAGACACAAATATTAGATCGCATGGTCATTTTCTGACGTACTGGGCGTCGCCTTCTGGATCTGGCCCAGCCAATCTGGCTGTTCAGGCGAGGCGGCTGCCGTGTCGTTACCGGCATGGAACATGTTGTGCGACACTGCACTCCATAGAGTCTGGTCGAGGGCTAGACGAGGGGACACTTGGCTCGCTTCCAGACGTTTAGAATTGAGTGACTATTGCTCTTTCTTGTTCATACAGGTAGATGAGAAATCAACAGTGAAATGGGTGCGGTTTGGCTTATATCACAATCACAGCACAGGAACAACGCACACAACCAACGTCCGAATGGAGAGCCTCGGCCATGCAGTTGCGCATAATACCTACCTGTCTGCTGAATAGATACCTATCATGTGCACTCTGTTCATTTTCATTCGACCAAAAGATTTCAACGTGTTCATGGGAGTGGAGGGGGGAAAAGAAACCAGAAAAAAAAAGTTGATTTTCTTGCCCACCCCCGTTTTGCCTCCAGAATGAATGGCAAGGTACGCATTACGTACAGTACCCAAGTACCTGCCAAGATCAGCCTATATTGCGGACGCACCTTCTACAGACCTTGGACCCTACCTTGGGTTACATGGTAAGTTTTGGCAACCTCAATCGAGACTTCGAGTCTAGCCACCCAGGCCTCTCATCATATTGGTAGTAATAGTACCTAATAGTAGAACATTATGCTGCATACTACATATCCTGCAATAGACGTGATCAGACCATATGTACTTACCTACCTGGCGGCTACTTTGAAATGTTCCGTCTTCTACTCAAGCGACCCGACCCCCCTTCTCAGCCCCAGATAAAATCAACGGCCCGGTTTTGGGGGAGACTCTAGACTCGTCGACGGGTGGCTATGAATGGGGGGCCACCCACTGGACCCGACGCTGGAGACCGGGGCTTCCCAATTGCATTCCCACTCATCACCAAGAATTCAGCCGGGCTCGTCCTCGTTGTAAACAAGCTTGACAAGTCAACAACCACTGCTACGCCCCTTTGCTCCATAATAGGCCCTCCAGAAATACGGAGAGGCAAAGCTCGTGTTGTTTGAGCTGACATGACCAGCCGCGTAATTCGCGAAGACAAGATAGACATCTGTGGACACCTGGACATCTGGCAAGTCTGGACACCCCCAAAAGAGCTCAGCTCACCCAATAATGCCAGCGTGCTCTCGGGCGGGCCGCCACTGCAGTGGGCATCACCACGTACAGTATTCCCACCATCCTAAGGACTCTTGCTTTTTTGTTTCTCCCCCTCCCCCTTCTCAGTCAACGTCAACCACTGTTCGTCATGCCGACAGCCTACACATACACGTATACATAGGTACAGGCGAGTTGAGCCCGCGCAAATGGTTCGCTCTGCCTTGCTCGGCGCGGCCGGGGCCAAGATCCGTACCGAACTGAGCCAGCATACTCATCCTCTCGCTGCCTCCCGTGCTTACAAACTGATCAATCCCTAAAGTCACGGACGGTTGGCATTTTGCCGAAGCTCGTCTGCCTGCCTACCTTCAGCTTCAAACCGAGTCGGAAATAGCTAGGTAGCAGTGCTCAGACAAATCTATTCTGGGGTAGACGGCATGCGCTTCACTCTCGCACTGGAATGTTTGCGCATTCGCGTCCCGAATGCCGCCAGCCTATGTACGGAGCAGCACCACATACATGATGGAACTCCGGATCCCCTGTACAGCAACAGTACCATGTACCTCTTTACCTATCTTCTTTCTACCTACTTATTCACTACTCATCATAACGTGCCTTGTCCAATGGACTCTTGGCTGCCGTCTCGCTTTGTCTTCGGACATGGTTTCCACCTCAAGCCTGCATATCGCGATAAGCCCTTTCTTGATAATGCCAGAAGAAGACGCCAACCGGTCTAGATAGGATCAACACCTCTGACAAGGGTTTAGGCGATCCGCTGCCAATTACCTGGCCCTTTGGCGAGAGGAACGAAACGGCATCGTCTCCACCCGCCGCTTCTATCCTATCCCCGCGCCCGCGCCAATGCATATCCTCTTGAACAACGTGGCATACGGACACACCGCACCACAAATGCATACTAGTACAGGGGGCAATTGGGGAGTACTGGGATTCTTCAACGATTCAAGAAAAGTACATACTACTGCCGTCTTTGACCGACTCGAAAAATTTCAAACACTTGGGATGACTCCAAAAGGTCATGGCGTCGGGTACTGATGCAGAAAGAATATGATATTTGTGCGAAGACTTTGTCGCTTATGCAACTTTGGACGACATCACCACGACCTGCCAATCACCTTGGAGCCGGGCATCCCTCCAGCCGGCGAGGGATCATTGGCACGATCCGTTGAGCATTGCATTACACAAGGAGCAACACTCCGAACATTGAGCGACACCCGTCTGTCTGTCTGAGTACGGAACGAACAGACTGCTACGTTAAGCACACGGCACGCAGTCAAGTGACAGGGGAAACACATCCCCATGGGTCCGGCTCACAAACCCGTAACGCACGCCAGCAGAAAGAAGAAATGTCTCACAAGGCTGAATGTCGTAAATGACGCACATGCATGACAAGTGATTGATATTGGCATGGGGAACACAATGCCTGGGCGCAGGCTTGGAGAAGGGATATTGAAAACTACCACCGTTGACGAGCAAAGGAGCTGGCTGGCTGTGCCGCACCAACGACGCTTGGTCCCCTCAATCATAGCAAGCACAGAGGCACCCTCGGATCATATTCGTGTCAGAGCCGCTATAAGCCTCATCTGCGCTGCTGTCGAAGAAACACAAATATTCCCCCCTTCAAGTTCTGCTGTAATGAGCAAGGACAGCAAATGGACTAGCCTTGGCGTTGGCGAGTAGGGTATCGGTGAGAGCTCTGAGCTTACCGACGTACAAGTGTTACCCGACTTTGAGGTAAGATGCCAATCTCTCCTCGACTCAGGCTGTCTTTGATTGACGTGTTCGGTTATGATAGCTGCAAAGTGAGCCTGCTTGTTCCTCGAGCCTCAATGAGGCAGGGCACTTATGACCTTCTCCAGCCAACCGTCTCCAGGTCCGAAGTTTCCATCTGATACATCAAATGTGCGTGCATAGTCACAAGGATGGAGAAGTAGCCAAGTTGTATCCCGCTCATAGGGGACGGCTGAACCTCCTCCGACATTGCAAAGAGCTTTTCCCCTCCATGCGTCCCGTTGAAAAAGCATCGAGCCCTCTCCATGCTGGGCAGCATGTCTGGTAAGGTTTCCGTGGCGTATCTCATGACCTGATTAACGATAGCGATTGGTGTTTATACTTATAGGCCAGCGCGAACAGGAAGGAGATACCGAACAGAGTTGGAATCGAACTTGCGCGTCGAGTCATGCTTTTCGCTTGTGCAGCGCCTCGTGGTAGATGCCTGATGCAAGAAAATTGCTTTTGATGTTCTCAAAACATCTTGCTGCAGAAGGCTGGACAACGCATACCACATGGGGTAGCCGCTGTCACAGTCTATGCGGAATCTCCCCAACCGCCGTCTGCAAGGCAAAGAAAAAGTAAAACTTCACCAGCTTCTCGACCCCGGACAGGGAAAGTGTTTGCCACGGGGTTTGCGAAATTGACCCGCCATCACGTCTATACGAGATTTGGAGATATGCAGGCTTATCGCCCATCCAGACACCTTGCTTCCATGTATTCGGCAGACGGGAACGAGACTCCAAAGCTGGAATTGCGTCGCTTCGTCTATCTCTCCGGCAGCCAATATCATGCCTGGTCAACACTACCCGTGGCCTGATGATCTGAGAGACCAGTTATCCAAAACGGCCTTCAATTGACAAAGGGACAATCTACTATGCATACTCATCATAATTTCAAGCCGCAAAGCGTCCAGAGGATGGTTGTCTTCCAGGACAGTATACCTACTGGGGGCTGGAGTCATCATTGTCCAATCTTATTCCTTCTGGTATTTTCTCAGCTAGGCCAAGTTTACGTTACCCATGAAGTAGCCAACGCATGGGAAATCGATATTGCTACAATTACTTCGTGTGACCTTACATTAAGACTTGACATTGCTAAGATTGTTCTGGTTTTCAACACTTTGGCATATTTCTAGCGCAATTGGATCATCATGGACAAGTATTGTTATTCCAAAGTTTTCAAAGACAAACCAAGGCGCAGTAACCATTGGTGTTGATCATCAAAATCTTATCATATCTGATCTATGATCAATCCAGCAGATACGAAAAGCTGGATGCGTCGATACAGTGCGTCCTTCATGCAGCCGGATAACATCTTGGCAGAGAGCGCCTCTACTTTGGGCCTGCATTATCTGGCCATCAAATGATCCTACGCAGCGCTGTATACACTCTACACTCTGAACCACTATGAAAACGTATATATCTGGTAGGGATGCGATTCGCTTCTAGCAATATTTGCCCCAAGTGTCTCCCTGTCATCTCGTTTTCGGTACGCGGTAAAGAGAAACACGAAGTCTTTGAATGGACAATCAGGTGTGGATTCCTCTGCAAAATCCCCAAGGATCCGAGATCAAGGGTTTCCTCATCTGGCCGATTGCAGATGCAGGTGGTTCGATCTGGCTTTTCAAGAGTCCCATCTGCCGGGGGGGTGGCACCTCCACTGTCCCAGCGCCATGGAATGCATCAGTGCATCTTCCTCTCTTGCTCTCTCCCGCCAAAGGTTCTGAAATCGGCCTTTCCCCTGCGTCAAAACATTGATATCCGGACCGCGGTCTCGAATGCATGATGTTGTGCATTGCCCGCCATCTTGACAATGCGATTTACGACAGCATCCCGCTTTCCCGCCCACACCGGAAACGTCATGGCTCGCGAGTGTTGGCCCCTTGCAGCTCTGCTCGTCTGTCTGTCACCATCGTCCCAGCCTGTGTCTTTTATTTACACCGGTGCAGCAATTCCAAGAGACGCAGACTCTTAGATCCGAATCCGCATCCCATCTGCGCTCTGCATAGAGCATATACTAACCCGCGTTGTGCAGCACACTGGGAGATGAGGCCAGAGCCTTTCGTAGCTTGCCCTAAGGTACTCGTTAAGTTCCAGAACCCTCCAGTCGGGTCCAAAGGGAGATTGATTGGAAAAGAGTGGAAGAATTGATAAAAGCATGGAACTTCCGCAGCGCTGGTACCCGTGCATTTACCCGCGTGGTTCTCATGTGGCTTGATAGCTTCTCGCACTCACAACGTATTTTCATTGTACTCGACTCCGACTTTGTGCCACCCGTCCTTTGCCGATCGATCTTGTGACGACCGAAGCATCGGGGTGCCGAAGACGTTTAATCAAGTCAATTGTGGCCCAAAAGTCTAGCCTTGCCCAACGTATCAATGTGTAGGTGCCTGATCTTAAGAAGAGGTTGTTGCTTACCACCTGTGAACGCTATATGCTGCACTTCTGGACTGCATGGGCTATTTGGCTTTTTCCAACGTGGCGACGACTTGGCTCGAGAGAAGTTGCGTTGCTCGACGTACTTCCTTTTCTCCTGTCAAATATAGAAACAACCGCCAAAGTGTTTCAGCGGCCACAAATCGCCCAATTCAAAGAGCTTCTTGTCCAACCATTAAAACAGGATTGCGTCAAATCGGCGTCATTTCCGTTTCCCGTTGGAGAAAGTCGTTTGGGCACAATGCCTAGCGCTGCACGACACGAATACCCCGATATTTCCTGCCAAATGTGTCAGCGCACGTGTCCAATATATGGTAACTAGCACCAGACCGAGACGTATTGACCATGTGTGGAACTTGGATCGGTGACCGGGAACTGGTAACCGAGCTCTGGAGTCTGGCAATAAAAGAAGCTGACCGGGTCGCCGGTTCTGGCCCGAGGCTTCCCTCCCTCCGCCCGTCTTCAGCTGGAGTGATTGGTTACAACCGAGACTTGGCCTTCGTGTTTGGGTGACACGAGCAAAGACAAAGCCTAGGCCTTCCGTCCGTCCCGCCCCGGAGACCTGCGGAGGTAAGCGATGCCTGCAGGTAACCGCGAGGAAAACCCCGGCGGAATGCCAATGAAGATTGTCGTCTCCGGGGTAAAAGTCTTGTACCATTGAAAGGCACGGCGTTCTGGGCAATTGGGCGGCACGATTGGGGCGAAAACACATGACAGCCACTACCCGACAAGACCGTACGTATCATTCGGATGAGCGCCTTTGTGCCATAATGGGAATCGCCACCCTTTTTATTCATTTTCCCAAGCATATGGTGTGGCGCGGAAGAGAGAGCCTTGGTCGGTCAGCAGGCGTGGGTGTAAGCCGCAGCCATTGACCTGCTGTTTCGCAGCTGCAGATGGCATCAGCATCCGAAGTGACCGACTTTGTATTGACACCCAACCAAGGCAGTATTGTAGCATGGCGACTTTGATAGTGTGCTCGGTGTGACTCATGGAAAACCAGTGGAACTGTCATCAATGGTTATACCAAAGTTGCTGCATTAGCCAAGTTTGATGTGACAAAGCTTTGTCATGAGAAGACTATTAAGTATTCCAAGAATGACCCATTGGAGTTCTTGATTAATGTATATAAACACGCATCGCTGCTTTAATTTATATTCCGATTAACGAGTTTATTCACTTTATAATTCATTTATCCTCTTAGTTGTATATGGCGTACTTAGAGCGATACAAATAAATATCATAATATTAAAGGCCATGGTAAAACTGCAAAAAAGAAAAAAAAGAAAAAAATGAATAGCAATTTAAATGCTATATTTTCCATAAAACCCGTCGGTGAATGGTGAATGACACGCTGTAAGTCGATGCTCAAATCTGGGCAGTCTAAGTAACAGCCTGAGTAGTCTAAGGAGCAGCCTGAGCAGTCTTTTTGACTTTTTTGACTTTTTTGACTTTTCTGACTTTTTTGACTTTTTCATTTCTTGCCAACTCGAAGTTGTCGTTACGCAATTGATTCCGTTCCGCATGTGTACTCCTATCGAACCCGCTTACAGATTTAAAATACTCATCAAATTGAGCGCTTAGTGCGAAGATGACCTTGAAATGCCTACATCTCAGCCGCACAATTCCTGGAATTTCCTGAGGTGAATCTGTTGAGTCGGATGAATCAGAGAAATCAGTCAAATCAGACGAATAAAACGAATCAGTCGAACCAGACGCGTCAGACAAATCAGCCAAACCAGACGAATAAAACGAATCAGTCGAACCAGACGCGTCAGACAAATCAGCCAAACCAGACGAATCATACGAGTGCGCCCAATCCGGTGAATCTGCTGAAGCCGCTCCTTCTTTCGCTAAAGCGACTGCAGTTTGAGCAGCATTGCGGATTTGACGACCATTCATTTGACCCTGGTTCCGGTCGATGTAGGCGAGTATCTTGGTCTTGTTGAAAACAATCTTTGGTCCAGGATTCTCATGTGCATTTTTTATGCGGCTGAGTAAGGCCCACCAAATCTCTCTTGATGCCTTCCGGCTCAATGGAGGGTAATGAATGCTGAAATGTATTCTGGAAACAATTGCTTCATCAATGACTCCGACACGGTTCGTAGTCATAAACATGATTCCAGAATAGTATTCCAATTCACGTAAAAAGACTGATGCATTTAGCACAACGAACCAGGTGGAAAACGCAAGATCGAAAATATCTTTTATCTTACCATTGACAATAGTGTTGCGCCTTATATCGGTCAACGATCGACGCGTTGTCAGCACATCGGCTTCATCAAGGACCATAATGCAACCCCATTTCTCTGCCCTGGCAGTATGCTCTCTGAGTCGTTTGTCCATTGACTCCGAGTCAGCGCCTATGTCACGACTCGTGATAGTGTATAGAGGTCGGCCGACATAGGCTGCTACAGCTTCCGCGGTGCTGGTTTTTCCTGTTCCAGGTGGGCCATGCAGTAGGAATATCAGGCCCAGACCCTTTCCCCGTACAATATCTTGGGGGGTCTGGGCATGACCTTTTGAGCCAACTACTTGTTTCTGTGAGTATCGCAAGGATCGCTGAGACATGTGGTTCTTGACCTGGGAGAGGATGAGTTTCTTGTGGCCCGGCGGCAAAACAAGTTGATCAAATGCGTGGTTTGACTGGGCTTCTATGCTGATTATGTCGTCGATGTCAAGAAGAACTGGATAGGAGTGAGTTCAATTGATGTACGTGGCATAACGTGTCTTCAAGGCCTGATGGGTGTGAAGAGTTTGAAAAGAAACTTACACCAACTGTGTGCGTGGAAGCTGAAACCAATCACGAGCCGCGGCAGCAAAGCAACATTTTCCACGTCAGCAGAGTCGAAATCGCCGATTTTGACTGGCATCAGCACGCTCTGAATTGATGCCATATACTCTTCAGAAAGTTTGCTGTCCACTTCGTTACCTACTAAAGTACTTACGTGGTTGAAGAAACTTTCAGTCGTCTCGCTTGCGTCGGGCTGGCTCTTTCGAAGCCGGCCAAGGCGTGGTTGCTGGGACGGGTAGGCTTGGTAAAATGATTCTGGGTCGACAAATACGTCTCCATCAATCTCTTCCAACCTGTTCTCCCCTGAAAGCAACTGCCCGATGCCTTGGTAGCCTTTGTGTCCAAAAGCTTCAATATACTTCATCCCCCGGTGTCGCATCTGCTCCAGCAGCACTTCGCAATGCTCATGGAAGACGAGTGGGTAAATTTCAAGATCAGTTATTTTCTTCTTCCCGGCGAAGTGCTTGATCTTCCGGGGCACTTCGATTGGGCCAACTCTGAATCCATTCGCGCACATGCTGAATGAGTCAACTCTCAATGGTGCCCATGTGCCGACACCACTTGTGGCATCAATCCGTGACTCGACATATTCATCTTCGGAATCTTCGTTTTGTTGAAAGGGGTTCCACGTTGCTGTTTTCATGCCACGTACTTGTCTGGAGAGCGACTCCTCCATCGAGCGGTTTCGCGTCCGCCGCTGCCCGCCGGTGACCGAGTATGCGCGTACGAGCTGGAATTTTTCGCCGTCATTTGACAGGAGCAGGTCGCCTGGCTTGATCAAGTGCCAGATGTTATCAAAGGTGATGTGCGTCAATGTCTGATTCTTTATCTCTTCACGCAACTCGACAAGAGGTGCAAGGTCAAAGTTGATGAACTGCAAAAGGCATTCCAAATGAGCGACAGTTGTAGCGATCGTCTCTGTTCGTACGTCTTCGTCGCCGACTTCGCCCTTCGGCCACCTTCGTCCTGGAGCCGGATTTGCTGGGGTACCTTTCTCAGTGTTGGTGTTTGTCTTGTTTTCCCGCATTAAAGACATTTCCTGCGATCGCTGTAGAGCTTTCAATCGAAGCTCGATATCCGGCAAGTATTGGATCAAAAGCTATTTAAATTGATTAGTGTGGAAAATGTCGTAGCAACTCTGGAATTCCCTACTTTGTACGGCGATCCCATGCTATTTAGTCGTTAGCGAGCAATATTCCGACGGACGTTTCATAGACTGACCGTAGAGGCATGAAGTTAAACTGTATAGAAGTGATCTGCTCGAGTTCCTGATGGAGTAACAGGGAGTTGATCTGCAATCGCTCGGGTACCTCATTGAACATGCCAACCGGGTTTGTCCAGCGGCCTGTCGGATCGCTGACGGGCAACGGCAACAACTGTCTGTTGTATGCCTGTAGAACGGGCGTTTCCCGTCTCGCAGCATGAGACATGTCTATCTCTGCCATTACATTCCGTGGCCAGTCTTCCATGGATAAATACTCGGTGGTGCGGATCAAGCTACTATCAGCCCTGCAGAAAACAAGTCAATCAACAGAACCGCAAAGCTAATGCGACGCGGCATCAGATGCCTACCAAAGGAGAGCGTGCTGACGCTTCTCTATTGCCCTGGATATTTTCTTGGGATATGATTCGTTATGCGGCAAAGCTGAGGCAGACTCTCTCTGAAGTCTTGGAGCATGAGCTGTTGTCGCCGCCTCGGCTCTTGATGTTGAAGACGCTGATCGGTCTTTGCCTGGAATCGAGCTGTCCTCGACTCCCTTTCCCAGCCTTCGCAGATCACTTTGTAGTTGTTGATGCACATCTGCGTCCTCTAAACTCTTGAGACTAGTGTGGCTGGGCTGCAATTTTCTAATCACATTCGACATTTGGAATAATAGCCCAACTTTGGACGTCACGTGTGAGACGACAATGGCAAGCTTTGACACACGAGTACCAAGCTGTTCTGTCGATGGCTCGAGATTGGAAGGAGATTGTGACCACGTGCCCTCTGAATTACTCATGCCCGCGATGGAGCTTTCCAGATCGACCTCCATCTCTGGCTTTCGGCAATATCCGTAGCTACGGCGCAAAATCAGTAGAACTCTTGATGAAGCCTGCATCGGCAGAGGACGCACCCATTTGAAGCATATTTTGCAATTGGGTGAAGATGTCGAGAATAGCTTCGTGGATCTTATCGTTCGAGTCGAGGAGCTGGTCAAGGGATCCTAGCTCTTCTGGAGGACTGATTGCGTTGGACTCCTCCGCCCAAAGCTTCAGTCGGCCGTATCCTTCCCATATCTGCGTTTTTTCAATGTTTTGAGGTCTTAATACGCCCTCTGCAGTCTTGTCGAGTGCGGCAAGTAGGCTTTTGAATTTACTCAGAGAGGCCAAAACAGATCCATGAAGTGTGGGCGGTGGCCCGCTGGTCACATTCTCCATGACATCCATGATGATTCAATTGTTTGAAGATGTTTTGCTGGTGTGTAATTGCGCGTAGATCGTAGAGAGGTAGAGCCTTATGTACGTTGCGAGCGGGGAAACTCCCAATGTCCCTGCCGAATCACGAATGCAATATGCATACAGGCCCAATTTGGAGGCCACAGATCTCTCAGCCTCACACCAGTCGCTTACATGCATTACGCGTAAAGCCTCGAGCATCCTTGGACCATCATCTTCGAGTAAAGGCATTCCATCGCAAAAGAATAGAGAGAGATTTACATTCGGGCACGAGAGCTGCGTCGCTATTATCTACTTCCAGCGCTCTTGGACCATGGAGGTCGCGGGCCTGGTACTGGGGGCTCTGCCCCTCATTCTTTCTGCAATTGAGAGTTATGACACGGTAGCACAGTTGTCCAAGAACTACTGGCATTACGAAAGCATCCTGCACGACATCCGCTTGCAGGTCTTCGCCCAGGACGAACAACTGAGGAGGACACTCAAATTAATCAATCTCGTGGACCCCACACAACAAAATCTGGAAATGCAGTTGCGAAGACGATTTCCAGAAAAGCATGAAAACTACCTGGATATTATCCGCCAGATGGACAAAATAGCGGCGCAGATGATGAAGAAGATGGAACTTGATTCCCGGGGAAAGGTGAGTATTCTTTGCATGGAGCCTTTTATTGTCAAGTTCGCTGATCATCGAAGCCTGCATGGTTCAACGACACATCAGATCGAGCCCGTTACGAATGGCGACGAGTCAAAAGGAGCATCAGCCACATGAAGACGTGGACTTTCGCCGAGCAGCTCCAATATTGGAACAACGTATTGACGAATTGTTTTCAAACGCCAGAAGTGGGAATCACCTCAACGAAAGAGACACCTACCCTTTCCACAGTCAAGAATGGGTTCGACATCGACCGATGCGACAAGACAAGGCAGAACGCTCGATCCGTTTTCCGTGCAGTACAGGGTGCGTGGAAGTGCAAAGATGTGGCTCATTGTCATCAGGGAAATCTGAAACTTTCATGGCATGAGCATGATCAGCCGCAGATCGATATACTGCCCATTGCAATAACCCCGGGACAGAGCCAGCCTAAGAGCCCGCTTGTCTGGCACAGCTTTGTTGTCGAAGTCCATGATGGCGAGGTGATTGCAAGCTCTTCAGCTACTACCTCTACTTCAAGCCAACACGTGAATACCGAAACTCCAGTCAGCACCAAGAAGTCTCACAGTATCTCACGTCGCTTGCAGTCTGTGTTTAGAAGGAAAGTGCCTTCAACGCCGAGTGCAACCCTTGCGGGTAAGGAAAACATAGACCTTCTGATATGATTATGCGCAGAGGAAAAAACTAACGCATTGACAGTTGCTGGCTTGGAGAGGCCTCTATCCGCGTATCGGGAAATCGGGAGCCTGTGCTCCCTGATTGATGAAACCGCTTCGGACAGCCGATTCGTGTTGGGGATGGCAGAGAACAAAAGCCGTATAATCATCAAACACGATCGATTGGATTCACCGCAGGAAGTCCCGATGGAACTCAAAAGTCTACTTTCTAGCAGCAAACGGCTACGCTCGTCAAGGGGCCATATTCCGCGTGCCTCGTTGTCAGAGAGACTGGCTGTGTCTGCTGGCTTGTGCTGGGGTGTGCTCTATCTGGCTGAAACTCCCTGGCTGGCTCCCGACTGGGAATGGATCGATGACATTTCCATCTTTAAAAAGCCGTCCATTGATAACTATGTATCACAGTTGCCTGCTATAGGCTGGCTTGGAAACAATGATCGATCGGCGGCAGATGGTGGAATTCAGACATTTCACATCCAGAGGGGCATCAACAAGACTCTCTTCGCTTTGGGAGTATTGCTAATCGAGCTATGCCTTGATACTTCCTTTCAGTCTCTCAGAAGCACAAGTTTGTCGCAGAGGGCAGCGAACAGTGCTGTACCTGATGACATTGAAATAGCGGATGAATTGGTTCAAAGGGTTTATGATTCAGTCGGCCGTGGCTACGGCTACGCTGCGCAGCGATGTATCCATGGGGATTTTCCGGGCCGACGTGACATGCACGACTTCAATTTGCAGTCTTTCCGGCTCGATTTCTTCAATGAGGTTGTGGCCCCAGTCCAAGCCACCTACAAGTATTTTGCTCCCTAAATCTGAGATGGCATACTTTTTCCATAGTCTCGGATCGAGCGCAAGACAGCACCTGGAGCGTGTTCTTATCTAAACGTACGGAGCGTATATAGGGTTTTGTGTTTCTTACAATGATCCCAATTATGTTAAGTAGGTACCAGATTTTGGTCGAGTGAGGATACATAAAACGATATTGATAATTGATTGCTTGGTTGCAGGCTGGATCATGCTTCATTTGTTGCGCGCCAGAAATCGGAGAATTCCTAATGTCAAGGCAAGGATGTTTGATACCATGATTTTACCTAAGAAATCATTTTGAATCAGTGGGGGTCGGTCCATGGGTAATACCTTTACAGACGCGATCGACTAAGCGCCACGAAGACTACCTAACCGGTACCTAGCTCTGCCGTTTAATCGTCTCGGTAGTGGTCAAAATGCTGGCTGGGGTGGTCCTGCACACGCTAGCTTTAGCCTTTGACGTCGCCCGCAGTTCACTCTTTCCAGCCACCAAAAGCCCTATAGAAGCCAAAGTCTTGTCGCCCAGGATAACAAAGATGGGTACATCAGCCGCAAACTCCTGCATAAACCAGCTGCGCAGCTCAATGGCTTGCAGAGAGTCAACCGAAAGGTCTGCATCGCCTCATCCAATTGATTGGCATCCAGGCGATCCCGCCGTCCGGGCGTCATGGTGACCAAGCATTGAAACAGCGCCTTGGAGACGATGACGCCAGTGTTGCCCGTGGACACAAAGTCTTGTCGCCGCCGGGGCTTGGATGCTTTCCTCGCCGCTGGTCTGTTCAGGAGAGGCTGCGGCGGTACTGGCAAAGACGTGTCGATAGAAGGGCAGTGAGAGGAGCGAGCTGGGCGTCTGCGGGCTTGCGGCCTTTAGCTCAGAGGCAGGGGCCAGCCCAATGGCGACTTGTGCCGCCGCCGTGTGCGGGCCGGCAACGGCACCACCTGTAGAGGGGCCGCAAAAGTCATCGAGCAAGGCAAGCAGCTCCGAGGAGCTGACACCACGGAGGATCCCAGCCCTCAAGATGCGATCGCGCAGTGCTTCGTTGGTGGCGAGGACGCCGTGGTCCAATATGGCCCCGAGATCCAGAGCCACTGCACGCTCGCCTAGAGCATGGCGGTAATGGGCCAGGGCGTCCATGTATGTGTTGGCTGCCGCGTAGTTGGCCTGGCCAACCCAGCCCACGATGCCAGATATGGACGAAAGTAGGACGGAGAAATCAAGACCTTTCGGGAGGACCGTGTGGAGATTTCCAGGCACCGCACTTTTTGGCTTTGTACTTGCTGTCCAGTCCTCATGAGACATGTTTGCAAGAACCGAGTCCTAGGGGGTTGTATTAGTATCTCCTTGTCTTCAGCTCGACAGCATGTTCAAGCGCTGCAGTGGGAGAGTTGGATGGACAAACCTCAAACCTTCAACACCATTGAGGATTGGTTACAACCAGCAACCTGAGGCATAGAGCCTCGGTATGCTTCAACGACGTCGCGCAGCACATTGATGTCGCCGATGTCGCATTTTGGCGCCTCTATGACGGCTCCAAGCCCACGCATGCTGTTGATCGTGGCTGCAGTCTCAACGGCATCGTGCTTGATGCCAGACCGCGACAATAGAAGTAAGCATCGAGCCCCTTTTTGCTTGACCATCCATTCCACAATCATCAAACCGAGCAAACTAGTCCTTCCGGCAATGATACATGTCTTTGTTGCATCCAATCGCCAAGTTGACTGTGATCGTGTCCTTACCTGTTCAAAGTCAATGTCGGAATGCGAAGCTACATTTGCCAAAGAGACAATTAAAAAAAGGGTATACCGAACGGCACAAGTGCGTCATCTGCCATGTCAGACACAATCTTGCCCATACTCTGTCCAGACTGAAGGGCTCTCATCCCTTCTTTGGTTTGCGAGATTGGCAAGACTTGAAGGTTTCCCACGGGCTGCAAACGTTCTTTTACGTACATGGTCAACATCTGGCTGATGATCTCTATACCCGAGGCATATCGATAGTTGCCCAATGATTCTTTCCACCTGTTTGCATCAAAGACTTCGATCAAACGCGGATAGTATTGAGAGCTGAAGACTACTAATCTCTATATTGATTGAGGCATGCCAACTTGAATAATTGTAAAGCCACCTTGGGAGTCAATCAGGAGTGTGGTATAAACATGGTATTCCTATCTATTGCCAATCTATTATAGTATGCTAGTGCTAGATACCAGCGCCACCATGCAGGACACCCATCCAATTGTGAACCCGCAAACGAAGCCACACGCGCTTTCACTTTTCAGCTCACGCATAATCGTAATCCAATCCAATCATCAAACCCAATCACCCACATCATGTTAGAGACTCTCAAAGCCGAGCAAGGGCAAAACTACTAGGCCAGCTGCCCAGCGGTGAGCCACCAATGCGCCAGCTTGATCACGCTGCCTATTAGCCATACCTATACGCAATTTGGAGAGCACTGCTCCGTGCGCTGGCATCGGCAGCTGAAATTCGGATCCCAACAGCGACGCCACAATCACATTAGCGTACAAGTCGAGCTTGTAGCGTCTAGCCACCACAAGGTAATGTACCGGTTTAGGCACGTCTTTGCCTATATGACCATGAGAAGAAGCACAATGTTTGGTACGAAACGTCGCATCAACCGAGACAGCAATTCTCAAGTTTCGACCTCGACCTGTGCAACAACAGTCATTCCACGATGGCTCCAAATTATCGGATCAAGGTCCCATGGGTCTATGAACGAACACACTCGATTGACGCAGAGGTTGAATTGTCAGATCCAAGTCATGACCACCCAGAAAATACATCCATGGTGGAGGAGCATAGCAACTCATTGTCCCACAACGCATGGGGTCTGGAGGTGTTGACTTCTATCGCCAGTCTTCTTATCTTCTGCGTCATCATCGTCATCTTCATACGCATGGACAACAGACCACTCACATATTGGACGTTCTCAATCTCTATCAATGCAATTATCTCCATCTTGACGACCATGTGCACTGCAGCAATGATGCACAACGTGAGCTCTTTCATCAGTCAATTGAAATGGCTTCACTTCAAAGGGAAGCAGGATAGGCTATATAACCTCGAATATTTTGACGGTGCTAGTCGTGGTCCGTATGGGTCCATCGTCCTAATCTCCAGAGTTCGATGGAATCTAGCAACACTTGGAGCATTGATTACCATAAGTCGACTCGGTTTCGCGCCCTTTACTCAGCAAGTAATCGATCTTCAGCCGCGGAATGTTACCATAGAGGACCCCAGCGCTACCTTTGGGTTCTCTCATGAATACGATAGACACTTTACACATAGAGATTTGGCAAACACTGGTACCGGTGAGTGTGCCACATGAGATGGAGTGGGAAAATAATTATTCTGACCATTGATATTTAGATAACCTGAAACAAGATCCATCAATGGAAGCCGCTATCCTTCAAGGTGTCTACAACATCACCACGCCTTCTGTATTCAGCTGCCCGGGCACTTGTTCCTGGAACTCATCTTATATTTCAATAGGATTCAAAAGCGTTTGTGAAAATGTTACAACTACTACCTTGAAGACCAAGACTTGTGTCTTTGACAATGATGGGTCTGTCACAATATGTAATATGACGACACCAAAAGGCATCGGGCTCTCTCTGACAAGTCAAGATACAAACTATGCAACTATTTTGCAGCTCAATGACACCTTGCCACCCATGGATATGATACCAGATATAGTCAACATCGCTGTTTATCGGTCATCCATCAAACCCAACGGGAATATAACACAAGGTTGGAATGAAAATATTACGGAATGTACATTATCCATGGCGGCTTACAATTATTCCGGAGCGTACGCTCAAGGAAACACTTTTTCATTTGCAAGCATTGACGAGGTCAAGATAGCAAGTGATCTCTGGAATTGGCAATTCAACGAGTGGCACGACGTCGCAGACAACGATTTAGAAATTGGCCAAATTTGGACAAACGGTTCAGAAGCGGGCGTTCCACGATTGGTGTTGGGTTATGGAGACTTCACGTCTCTACGGGCATATTTTCAATCTGATATGATCTTGACAGAATGGAGAGACGGAGGCGGATGGCCGAATACCAACTATGGTATTAGTCCTGCACTTATCGGTGATGTCAATCTTCCGGGACTTTTTGAAAAGATGGCCGAGAGCATGACGGATTACCTGCGTTCTGGTCCTAACCACCAGCTTGCAAATGGAACCAGCATCGAGTCCGTCGTTTTTGTCTCGATTCGATGGCCTTGGATGATCGGCCCCGCCTGTGTTGAGTTGGCCGCTGCAGTGTTTGCACTTTTAACAATTTTCCGGAGCAAGAAATACCAACAAGTACCTCTGTGGAAATCTTCAATAACAGCGGTGCTCGATTACCATCACGACAAGGAGCTTGCGTTACTACGAAATGGTAGCACAAACATGAGGGATCTTGAACGGACAGCGAAGAATTCTTTGGTAAAGTTGGAATAAGTCTTTTTAAAGGGGGCAAATTTCTCAAGTGGCAAGAAGATTTCTCGATTTAAATATGATATGAGTGCGAGTGAAGAAAGAAATTGTGGAGCAATAGAATCAATTGACTGGGATTAATGCTGATCCTCGGCTATGGCTACAATGGTTTGCAGGAGGAACTCTATAACATCATTGTTGTGCCCGCTCCGGCTCGTGGCTGAAACACGCTCACTTATGACGGTCCAGGTCAGCCTCTGGTGCATCGCCAACAAAACCTGGACTTCATTCCGGAATGGGAGCGTGTCGTTATCCCGCCATTCGACTACTTGCTTGAGGAGAAGCGTTGCGAAGTTGACTCCGAGCGCCTGGCACTGTTCAGCTACTCCTTCGGCGACTACCTGGCAGCCCCTGCCGCCGCTTTCGAACCACGCATCTCGGCAGTGCTGCTCAACGGTGGCGTCTGGGATACCTTTGATTCCTTCTCGGCGCCCCTGTCTCTGGCCCTGCTGCAGCACCATTGCCAATCAATCGCCCGCTCCACGCGATTTACCTACAATCCTTTGGCCTCGCCAACTGCAACGCCAGATGCTACGATAATGTGGGTAAGTATACTTGCGATTGTGCTTTTTAACAGAATGTTTCATTTAAAAGTTGAGAATTCAAAGGGTACCCAAAATAAAATAAGAAGCCTATACTAGAGTGAATTCCCGCCATTCTGGGAGTTTCTGGAGCTTATTAATATGCCGATCATCTTGGTCATGGCCATAACGAATCGCTCCAATAAGTGGTCGGTACCTGGAATAATCCTTTCGAACTAAAGCGATGCTGGCTAGCCCGATCACTGCATAACTGTCTCCTGGCTGCGTGATATTCTTGCGAAGCACCACCGCGGTTGAGCAACCTACAAGTAGGCATACTCGGTCGTCACATTGAGCATCAGCAGTACTCATACCGATCAACCCTTTGCTGCACAATATCATCCGCATTCGGTTCTTTGCGTTAGACTCCAATATCTTGGCTAATTGAAAGTATGGGAAGTTTCCAACGAACATGAAAGCCGACGCAATCACCCAAATGAATGAGACAAAAGAACATAGTATAATAGGTATAAAGAACCGCGGGGTTAAAAAGAAACAGGACGTGGCCACAATTGCTGGCATGGAAGCAACAGAAAGTGGAAAGAAAATCATCCATAAACGTATCGGAATGCTCTTCAACCAGCAATAATAGTAGCTGATTTTGCCTTCAGCCAGCCACTCCGATAAAGACTTTTTGCCCAAAAAGAAAGCCTTGTTGGTGTCAATCCACTCTTGCAGGCTGGCTAGAGATGGCCTGTTGGTATGACGTAAGACCATTCGCAGGCGGTGCAGTCTATCATGTTCATTCCATGGCATTACAGATTGCGTCATTAGTTGGGATCGTTCATTATTCATGTAGGCGTCTTCGATGGGTAACGAGAGCATGGCAAGTATGACTCTTAATGTTTTGCTCGATGATCCGTAGTATTCTTGTGGCTGCGTTAGAGGTGTTGCTGTACTGATAGTATCGTTCGAGCTCACTTCCGCCGTGGATATCCCTAGCGGGACATTCTTCAGCACAGATGAAGTCGCGACTATGACTCCGACAATGACTCCTTGCACCCTGAGTGTGCCCGGAGGGCCTGACAGACTTCGTTCAAGAAGACGGGAGTCAAGTAACTCGGTATGGAGGATACTCGAAAGATCTTTTGGATCTTCCACTGGAAGATCCGGTACCCAAGTGGGTAGTCCTGGGGTAGCTGCCCTATTGCGACGGTCCAGTACCATCATGTTGAAGTTACGATGTTCCCGAAAAACGGCTGCGGCCAGGTCCGTCAGCATCGTTTCGAAATCCTGGTAATAGCTTGGGGTTGGCACCAGACGTCCGCCGTCGGAGGTGATACCAATCAGAGCAAAAACTTTGTCTCGAGAGTCGCTAGACAAAAAGTGCTGCGTGATGGCCATGCTTTCGCACAGAGTTTGCGGTCGCCCAGATTGGTATTGTAAGCGTATATCGATTATCTGTTGCAGATATTTGCAGCAGCTGATCAAGTCTGGTGACCATTGTTTTGACTTCTTACATGACTCAAGAGCATCCATCAGATCTCCTAGATCAATGGATTCCCTGCTGCAGATAACTTGTACCCGCCTGGCAGCAACAATTTCTTGGATGACCCAGCGGCGCCTCCAGTACTCGCGACAAAATAGATCCTTTAGATCTTGAAAGGATGCTTTAGCTAAGCAAGACGGACACGCGGAGGCCACGTCGAGATCGATGCCGGTATCGACCTCGCTCATATGCATGTGCTCGATGCCATCGATTTCTATGCCGGCCGACATTATTTGACGGAGAAATATTAGACTGGCCATGGCGTGATCAGATCCTTCTTTTCCAAGCCATGCATACGTTCGAACTGCGCGGGCATATACCTGGGCCATATGGCGAACCTGCAGACTCCTTTCCTGAATATCCTCCTGGTTGATACACAAGGCGTCAGCCCATACTCGCTCTACCCCAATGTTCCGGAGCTGTAGTAGCGCGTCTCGTAGATTGATGGTCACCGCCGCGCGCTCGCCGTTGACAATGATATGGTCAGTGACTGTGGGGTCGCCCCAACAATATGATAACGCCGTGTATTCTTGTTCGGCGAGGAGACTTTGTTTGTGCAGTGTGCAACTTATTATTGTGTCATCGTCGCCAGGATGGATCGTGATTATACGAATTTCGTAGTTCGAGATATCGAGGGCTGTATAGATGGACGCCATGGTGATGTAGATCCACGAAGTTGATGGATTACAAGTGCGAGCGGGGATAGATTCTTCTACCTTTGCGGAAAAGTGATGAATTTTAAAGCCTGATTCTAAATGACGAGGCTGTGGTTGGCATGGGGCCATGCATCATGCAGAAACGATTGGACATGAAGTGGCTTGGGCCCATGCGTTCAAATCAATCGATTACTCATTTGTACTTACAGATTCAGGCTCCGCCCCCAAATTTGTCGAGTTTGGGCAGGACTTTGCGAGACTGCACGTCACATTGCGCCTACCACCCCGCCCCGATTCCTGACGTGCATCACGACGTCCATATTTACAAACGTTGCCTAAGAAGCCGTATGGTGGGTCGACAGGTATACTGTTGCACTTTAACATCTCAACAGTTTTCTTTTCAATTTCATTCCGAGCGACCGACACGATGAAATTGTTCAGAGCACTTGAATAAATATCGTGATGCATTCCTCTGAATATTGAATAATTCAATTTCCAAGTTCATACTCTCCTCATTATTGCCAGCTTTCAGCGTCAAATCAGACAAATTCTGCTCAAGCCATTGATACGACCGTACCGAAGAAATACAGATGAAATTCATGATGCTCCTTTCAGTAGAAACAAATTTGTGCACACAACGGGAAGTTAAAGCCCTTCCCGTGCAACCAACAGCTATAAGGCTGCATACGGATCGCCACAGGCTCCAGCCACTTGTGGCGCATCAGCCATACTTTCGATGCTGATTCACTGAATGCGATAGCTTGGCAAATCTGGCTATAAATTAGAGAAACCGATGGATTATAAGAAATAGGATTGACTCAGCGCCACGAAGACTAGGTAAGTAGGTACTGAGTTCTGCCGTTTAATTGTCTCGGTAGCGGTCAAAATGCTCACGTCGCCCGCAATTTACCTAGGTACTGCTCTGGCGGCTGAAGGACATACCTAAGGTTAGGTACCTGGCGAAAAGGGGCCGCTTTCGTAAAAGCCTGTGATAGTTATAGTAACGTGTAGCCCGCTCACCACACTACATAGTCTTTTTATCCATTAGCCACTATGAATGTCACATCAATATTAACACAATCACATGCAACCCTGGCCATACATTCACTTTGATGTAATCAAAACTCATTTCCCGCAGAAACACCACTTTAACACTCTTTGTCGACTCGATTCTCGCCGATGTGTATTGTACGTGGCAAGAGATGTCAACCTTGTCAAAATGTAGGAATAAGTGGAGCGCTTCTCCACACGTGTATATATCTTTGACCATCCAACCTCTGTTGGATGTGAACAACTCAACTAATACATCAACTATTACCCATACCTATCATATCTTTTCACAAACCTCTCTTATATAGCGCTGTCTTATTTATACAATCAAGCCTTGTGTAGGTTATTATAAAAAATTGACAGAGATATTCACATATGATCATTTGAACATCTGTCGAACAAAAGGGTTGGGTTGAGACTAAACTAGTTTGAAATCGTGGAAGTATGCAGGCTTGATCGTATTAACTTACTACCGCCCTTAATCCGCACGATGGATAACGTCCAGACTTGAATAAATTATATCGACTACTTGAACACACAAGAGATCCAGTGTACAGAGGTTACTCTTGATGGGAAATGAACTACAAGATATGCCTTTTTGGAACAAAACTCTTATTTGATGATTTATGGCCTTATACAATGGTACGCAGATGGTAGACAAGACGATTGATGCCTTGCGAGCTAAGAGAATTGCTCTTTGACATGGGCGAGATTGCCAAGCCAAATTGACCCAAGAGCCAAGGTGCCAAGACACCTGACCCAATAAATCATTGACAAAAAATCAAGGTCAATGGCGGCTGACTATTGGCTGCACAGGGATCTCTGCTGTGCCACTTGACTTGTGTGGTTTATTATTAGCGGTGCGTGCCGCTCATGCACACTCGCTTGGTGAGATCTTATCATCCTTGCAGGCACTCAAAGCGTAGCAGTCATGCATAGGGAAGAAGGCGAACAGGGCGGTGTGACGAAATTAGAAGCAAAGATCCGGAACATGACCAGAATCCGATGCAGCGTTCGTAAGGCTGATCCTTCATTCAAATATGAAGGTGGGCTTGGCCTATATTATAAATCTTTGTTCCCGTCGAGTCGCCATGCTCGAAAGCACCGCAAAATGACAAATTGTAATCTCAGCCATTACCTTCTCGGATCCCCATATGGACGATTACCAATACGACCCTCTCCCGGGCGGAAATTACATCAGAACGGCGACGATTCTGCCCGGGGAAGCAGATGATGGTCTTGTTATCGACCTTGCAATCGTGCCTTTTGCCGATTCTGAACCAGTAAATTACGAGGCTTTATCTTATGCGTGGGGCTCGCCCGAACCATGTGTTGATGCCGAGATTCGACAAATAAATGACAGTATCCCGGCTCTTGGGCATACTGGACGAAGAATAAGATTAAGCAAAAATCTCGCCATAGCCTTGTACGATCTTCGTCGAAATGATAATCCACGGACAATGTGGATTGATGCTGTATGTATCAACCAAATGAGTCACGAGGAAAAGGCTGTCCAGGTTTCTAAAATTGGCGATATTTTCAAACGCGCAGCTCATGTCGTCGCTTACATCGGTCCGGAAACAGACGGAAGCACCGAAATGATGGAATACCTGGAGTTCATTGGGAAGAATGTGGTGATCGACTGGGACATACGGAGAGTTAATACCGAGGCCATACGGCGGCACAAGTGGCGTGGAATGCGCTTGGTTGATGATAATGGCGATCTCTTGATAGACATCCCTCTCCAGGATAAAACGTACCAACTTTTTACTCGGCCCTGGTTTAAAAGATTATGGATCAGGCAAGAGATTGTGCTAAGCAGAAATAAGGCTACGATCATGTGCGGCCGTTGTGGAGTGTCCTCTCAAGATTTCCTTTGCGCTTGGACTTCTCTGTACCTTCACTTTTCGCAAACCAACAGTCTACAGCCTCAGTACCTACCGGACCTATGGCGCGCCTCATGGTGGCTTGATGAGAATCGTGATCCATCACTCCGGAACCTAAGAGATTCATTTGCAGGGCTGCAATGTTTAGATCCCCGCGATCGCTTATTTGCAGTTCTGGAATTACTGCCCAAAGCTGAGAAGAGGCTGATCGGCGTCGACTACGAGAAGCAGCCGGAGGAATTATACAAAGATGCTACACTCGCATGGATTCAAGCCTACCGTGACTTATCCATTTTACAAGAATGCGAGCTTCAGAACCGGTGGTTTCCTACCTGGGTACCGAACTGGGGCACAGATTCCCAACTTATGCCGATGATGATTATGACATCAAAGACCTCGCAGTTGGCAGCAGTCCTGGACATAAGTCAGGCTACCAGAGGAGCTTTGAGGGTTGCTGGAACCAAAATTACCACGATTAAAGATCTACGTCCCTCGGAAATATACTCAGATACGACCAATTTGATGAGTAAACTCCATGACCTACTGGACGGACTTCAACTCGAAGGTGATTACATTGCGGGAGGGACTTTAATCGAAGCTTATGCGACGACTATCGCTCGTGGAAAGTTTGAAACAACTACCAAACCGGAAAGCTTCGAGTGTTCTTCACTTGACGATATGTCAAGGTTCATACGGTTGGCCTATTCGGCATTCCCTCCTCAGAAGGATTCATCACTTGAGAAAGGATCGGTACTTGACGTACGGATGTTTTGTGTTAATCGACAACTACTGAAGGGCAGCAATGGCTACGTTGGAATGGCGCCTCCAGCGGCACGTGTAGGAGATCATGTGTACAGCGTCGTAGGCTGCGATTGCCCTCTAGTCTTGCGAAACGCAGGTGAGGGGATGCAAGTGGTTGGCCAGTGTTTTCTAACCGGCGCCATGGAAAAGCAAGCAATCTTGGGTCCTCTGCCCACGCAAGTTGAAGCAATCTATGTGAGAGATCAAGCAAAAGGCTACCAATTGGGGTTCAGAGACCGTCAGACGAAAGAGATCACAATGGATGATCCGCGTCTGTCCACGTTGCCGCTGACTGAAGAGGAAAGAGAGCGTCTCCATAATTCATCAAGTGATTATGGATTCGAAGTCTCTTTCGATACACTGCACAAATTCAATTCAGAGGTGAAATGGCTGGAACTTGTATAGACGTAATTTTATAGATGAATGATTAGACGTGCATCTTGGATGGCGGTATTCGTCGCTGAGCTTCTTGTGAAATGTGACGATCCTTTTTTCCAAAAAGGAAAAAAAAAGAAAAAAAAAAAGAAAAGACGACTGCAATCAAGCGCTAGTGATGCAACAAATCCGTTGGCTGCGCAGAGTCAAACAAAAAGCCCCTTGTAAGGTGGTACATGCACGTTGATTGTGGGGCATGTTCCTAAGCATCATTACCAGTTGGTCGAACCAGTACAATACAACATTTTCTTTCACCCTGCATAAGAACAAACAAGGCTAGATCAGCACAATAGCAGTATGGAGATACTCTGCAGTACTTTGTAACCGGTTTCGTTCTTCCTTCTGTACGGAGTATTGCGACGTACCGAACGGAGTACCTCGTTCACAGGTCCGCAGTAAGGAATACTTGCATTGTTGGTTACCTACGTACATACCTAGGTGAGCTAGGAAGGCAGATACCTACAGGGTATGCTCCAAGCCCACTGGTGTGGTTTCTGAGATATCATCAAGGTTCATATGAGGCTCGGCTTGTCCAACTGATTGCATTTCATTGATCAGTAGCGCGTTGCACCGCGGCATCACACAAAACCCCACCACATCATATGGAATCAACTTCCGTTGAGAAACGCACCACTATCTTTCTCGAGAATAGGCAGATTCATTGATTGTTCTGCTCCGACGACCACGATCAGTCAGATTGGCTTGAACCATTTGCACATTGCCTTCTCCACACCTTTCCACAGCTGCCTCCTTCATAATGATCTCGAATTGGCTCTACCAGCAGGCTATGGACATCGACACGAACAACCTCATCGGCTACAGCCTGGGAGCAGTAAGTACTCATATCTCTGGTAAACTCTTCGCGTCTGACTCTGAAATGTCCAGATCGTCCTGTATGCATCATACCGCTATGTCTACAACGTTTATTTCCACCCCGCAGCCAAGTTCCCAGGCCCGAGATTTGCTTCATTCTCCAACTTATGGTATGCTTACCAATGGTAAGTAATACGAAACCACGTCAAAAATAACACCAGCTGCAGTCACTGACAGGCATAGGTCTACGGGGAAGTATCCATGGGCTGTCGCAGAAGCTTTGAAGAAATACGGTTAGTCTCTTTTCATTTTGAGGATTAAAAGGATTAACAATGACTAAAACCATTCCAGGGGACGTTGTTCGTGTAGCTCTGAATGAGCTCGTTTTCATCACACCCAAGGCGTTTACTGGTATAATTTTGTGCAGAGGTCTTTTGTAATTTCGTGCCCCAACTATCAAGTCTGACACTGAAAGCGCAGATATATACGACTCGCACACAGCCGGACTCGAGCACTTTCCAAAAACTAATTTCATGGATCTTGGACTAGGTGATAGCGGTCTCTCATGGGAGAAGAATCCAGAGAAGCATCGTGAAAAGGCCAAAAAGGTTGCGCCAGCTTTCAGTGTCAAGGCATTGAGAGCCAAAGAACCGACGATGAACAAGTATACTGATGCTTTTGTGGAGAGAATGAAAGATCTCGGAAGCAGGGACGAAGGCATTGACCTCAAGACTGTAAGCACCGTAAATGATATCACAAAGTGTGACCACTGCACGAAGAACATAGGCTGACAAATACGTAGTGGACAGACTGGATTGCGATGGATGCCTCAGCCGATTTGGCCTACAGTCGAGAACTACACCACTTGCAGGATAGTAGGCAATTTATTTGAGCCTCGAACTTAGATAATGCTACTAACAATCTGAATTCTAGTGAAAAGCACAAGTTTCCTGGATGAATTGTGGCTGGTGAACTTTTTTATTACTGCAAACCAGGTTTTCAAATAGTTCCCACTTCTCAGTCCTTTCAAGCTGCTTTTTGTCCCACCTTCCATCATCACAAGCCATGGAAAGGTTGTGGAAATGAACCAGAAGGCTCTCGACTCGCGCATCGAACGCCGTGGTGCTGTTGGACATTTGGACCACTTTGAACAATTGCTGCCTGCTTTTGCACCTGAACCTACCAAGGAAGAGAAGAAGAATTTGGAAGTCACGGTAGGGCACTTGGTGGTTGCTGGATACGAACCGATTGCGAGTCAGATACTATGCACCATAATGTTCTCCCTATTCGAACCAGATGCGCTCAAGCTGCTCGTCGGAGAAATCAGAAGCAATCTTGAGAGATACGACGACATCAACGCAGAGTCTCTCGGCTCGCTCAAATTCTTGCATGCCTCGCTGATGGAAACATTGCGTATGACAGTTTTGCAAAGCAGTGGACAGCCGCGAATGAGTCCGGGAGCAGAAGTCGATGGGAATTACATCGCTCGTGGTGTACGTAGCATCATTACCCGCCCCACCGTTATTTTCCTGCTAATCAGCCTTTTGCTATCAGGTTGAAGTTCAGTATGGGTTTCTCGCATTTACCCGAGATGCACGTTACTTTCACGATGGAAAAAGCTACAGGCCGCAGCGCTGGTTGCCACGTGACCATCCAAACTGGGACCCCAAATTCAAAAACGATGCAACAGAACACTTCCATCCGTTCAGTCTGGGACCAAGATCGTGCGTTGGAATGCCTTTGGCTTGGCGTCAGACGAGGCTATTTGTGGCCAAGGTACTGTGGTCATTCGACATTGAGATGTTGTCGAATCAGAACGTCACAATGGAAAATGGCTTCAGAATGTACGGAATGTGGAAAAAGCCCAACTTCTGGGTTCGATTCCACCCCGTGTCTAGAGAAGCCTGAGCACCTGTAATCATGGGCTGTAGGGTAGTCCGGCCGAGGAATCTAAACTTTCATCTGTTACTCAACCAAGTATTTCCTCGCCTTGGGTATAGAACTCATGTCTTTAGTTCAATCGCCTACGGGTGTCCTTTTTTCGCAAGTTCATGTTTGTCATATTCGGGGGAAAACAAAATCACATTCACTCATATTATATTGTATTAGCAACAACAACCCCAAAAGTTGACTGCTGTGATATGATGTCAGTAATCAACATGCCAGCCAAACTTACCAGTATGGGCTATACACAGCTGATATCGCAGCTAGTAGGAACCAAAAAAAAAAAAAAGAACACCGGAGATTCTCCAGCCGTAACAGATCTGAGTACTAACTAATCCGGCGGTTATAGGCCTGTGACATGTCTACCTGGCGAAAGTGGCCCGTTTTCTCCATAGCCTGTTGACACGGTACCGTGTCGCCAGTTCACCGCGCTAGGGGTAGGGTACCGGTGGACGATAGGTACCTTTTGCCGGAACTGGATGGATAGATGGATGAGATGCAGCAGCCCGGTTACGGCAAGACCCAAAATGTCTCTTCATGCGGTGTTTCGCAAGACTCGGGGAAGGAACGCCACTTTGGCGGAGGACCGAATTTATGGCTTGCTTGCACTTATTCAGGGCGGGGTAGATGGCGTTGGAATTGCCGAACCCTTGAGTCCTTAGAGAGGGTTTGGGTAAGCACTATGTGGGAATGGGAAGACATACAGGGTCAAGAAGTCTTGGTAGTCAACGCCGACGACGTTGGGTGGGCCTTTATGCTGGTGCGAGGGCACCATGATGGAGGTAACCGGTGGCTTAGAACTGGCACAGCTATTCGCGCGCGGATATCCTCGCCATGTCCTGCCCCATGGTCTTGGCGGCTTCTCCAATTCGTGCGGCAGTACTCACGAAGACGGCGCAGCTGAAAGACGTCAGCTGTTCTTTTCGGCTCAGTATGTACATGGCAACTAGGAGCGAGCCGGCGGAGAAGCCCAAAATAACGGCCAAGACAGGAGAATAGGTAGGTACTTGGAAAGTGAACGAAACAGAGCTGCACTGCGCGTGGCTCTCAAAATATCGCTACTGTGAGACAAGATTCTTGTCTCGGTATTTATACACGAAATGGACAGTGAATCTCATGTAATCATGTAAATAGGCAATGCAACTGGCTTAGCCCATGTAACAAATGTACGGGCTGTGCGGCGCAGTACACAGAAAAATAAAAATCTTCCCAACCTCGTTCTCAGCCAATCTTATACTCATTTGGAACAAACAGGCTCTGCCTATCCTACTCGATACTCTTTGGGAAAGCCTTCTAGCACCATGCCAATTTACAACGAGCTCCCCGTCGAGATCGATGCCGTCGATGTGATTATCGCGGGCGGTAAGTGTTACTGGTATTGTCCTTGACCAGAGCCAAAATTGACTGTATCGCGTGTTTTCAGGTGGCACGACGGGATGCGTCGTTGCCTCAAGACTCTCCGAGGCCGACTCGTCCTTATCCATCCTTGTGATTGAGGCCGGACCGAACAATTTTGAAGACCCCACCATCGTAACTCCAATTTTGTTTGTATCCCACCTCGCTCCAGGATCCAAAACAATGTCTTTTCACGTAGGAAAAAAGTCGCAGTTCCTGGGCGATAGAGAGCCAGTCGTTCCCACCGCGCGCGTTCTTGGGGGTGGTTCATCCGTGAATATGCTCATGTACAGTCGGGCTCAAGGCGTGGACTTTGACTCCTGGGGAATGCCCGGATGGTCCGCCGAGGATCTGATACCTTACATGAAGCGTGTAAGTGGTAATTACTAAATGAAAAAGGACGTCATCTTTCATTTTCTAATGTTTAATAATTTTATTCTAGGTTGAAACATATCACGGAGAGGACCTTAAAGGAAACCACGGCGTAAACGGCCCTATTCACATATCATATGGCACATATTCTTCCAAGAGATCGCAAGATGCCTTTTTGGAAGCAGCGAAGCGCCAAGGATTGAAGGAGCTGGCAGATATTAGCGACTTGGAATCAGTCAATGGGGTCCAACGTGCAAAGCGCTACATATCTCCCGACGAAGGCAAGCGTCAGGACTCAGCTCACAGGTACCTCCATCCCAAGCTGCAAGATAAGAATTACCCAAATCTTCATGTTCTTGTTGATACCTCGGTCGTCCGTCTCACCTTTGACGGCAAGAGAGTCTCTGGAGTGACGTACCAGTCCAGCGGAGCCGTGACCCGAACAGTCAAAGCCAGAAAGATGGCTGTCCTGTCTTGTGGTGCCTGTGGTACGCCATCAATTCTGGAGAGATCCGGACTTGGTGATAAGGCTGTCCTTGAACGCGCCAACGTTCAGCCTATTGTCGACCTGCCAGGTGTTGGTGATGGTTACGAGGATCACCACACCATGACATATATCTACAGGTCCGACCTTGGTCCCAACGAGACACTCGATGGTATCATTACGGGGACCTTTGACGTTCCTAGCATGATGATGAGAAATGATCCGCTACTCGGATGGAACTGCCTCGACATCACCGGAAAGATTCGGCCGACCGACCAAGAAGCCGCTGCTCTTGGATCCAAGTTCCAAAGGCTATGGGAAAGGGATTTCAAAGAAAATCCAAGTAGACCGTTGAGCTTGATGGTCCTTGCCAATGTGTAAGATCGAAAACGGCACCTCCTGGGTAATATGCAATAGTTTATCTGACGATTTACAACCATCTAGCGGTGCTGAACCTGTCGGAGAACCCGGGCAATATTTCACCATGTCTGTGTTCACGGCATACCCCTACTCCCGGGGCCAAATCCACATTACCGGTCCAAACATGGACGACCCGGTCAACTTCGACTTCGGCCTCCTCTCGGATCCGGAGGGTGCCGATCTCCTTGCCTGTCGATGGGGCTATAAAAAGCAACGCGAGATCGCTCGCCGGATGAAGACATACCGTGGAGAAGTGGCGAGTAGCCACCCTGCCTTTGCGGCAGAATCGGAAGCCAAGCCCACGAAATGCGACAACGCCCAAAGCTTGGACATCCCTGAGATTACGTACTCGGAAGAAGACGATGCCGCCATTGATCAGTTTGTACGCGAGCACGTCTCAACACCGTGGCACTCTATCGGCACTTGCAAGATGGCGCCCTTGGACAAGAAAGGCGTTGTTGACGACAAACTGGCCGTCTACGGCGTTCAAGGACTAAAGATTGCCGATCTAAGCATCCCCCCATTCAACGTAGCAGCCCACACAAATGCTACGGCGTTGGTCATTGGTGAGAAGGCGGCGGAAATCTTCATAGAGGAGCTTAAACTCATGTAGAGAGGAGTCGAAGTTTGGTCTTTACTGTACTTATTTCTTTCATCACCACGAGTCCAGGTTGGAGGATTGCAAAATAGTTATATGAAAAATGAAACAGCATACGCAGATCTGGTAGGCCCAAGTATTCCCGGTCCTCGAGACAAGCCACTTCAAATCATTGTGACTACTTCCAGGCAGTGAATCTGTCTACCCCTCATCGATGTTGTATATTAGCGATAAATACCTAGGTAATCGGTGCCATTAACAGCGATCCTTCGATTGCGGTCAATTTTGCTCAGGTTGATTCACACCGGTGGAACCCAAATTATTTCTCAAACGGATTTCTGCAACTAACAAGAAGTCTGGGTACGCCTGGGAAAGGTCAAGTTCCGCGTGAAAATAGGTGACGGTTTGTCCAGGAGGTGTACAAGGCTGTGAAATCTGGTTAGGTGGGGTTGGATCGCCCGGTCAAGGTACAAAAGGGAGGGGATGGTGGGGAGTTTAGCACGTACTGATGTTGACTCTATGAGAAGTGAAGTAAGAAAAGCAGCATCCCGTTCTGCAAAGTGACTCGCAGACAATAGCCGTCGCCCGGCCCGCCCGGCAGGCTCAGATTGGGCCGCGATGCGCGCACTCCAAAGGTTGGTTGACTAGTCTTGCAAGTGTATGATGGTTTACGGCATGGTGATGTCCAAGACTGTTGGCTTTAGGATCAAAAGATGGTCGACCTTATACTGATAGCGGCACCGGAGATGGCTTAGTGCACTTGCCAACAACCCCACCAAAGCACGTGCGGAAAATAACATTTTACAGTTTTGGACGCGTCTTTACAGTATTTCAAATCTATATCGGTTTCATTCGACTAAAGGCGTGTGTTGTCATGATAGACCGTGGTAGTTGAGCTGGCAGCGAAGGAATTCAAAAGTACATCCTGTTTGAGTGATGAGACAAACATAAGGAAGCATCTTTGGAAACCGTGCCTTGAACACAACCTGGACGAATCTTTGTATACTGGTGGAGGAACCACAACGGCAAAGAGTGGGAACTCGGTCCAATGGCATCGTGACAGCGCTAGGCGGATCAAGGATGCATATATGCCGGGGTGCGCGCGAACATATCTCGAAATTACAATACTTGAGGCCATGAGTAGTCTTGATAGTAAAAAAGCCATCAAGAAAAATGAGCGATGTACTTCACAGAGTTTCATCAGAATAAAATGTTTTCTTTAAACACTTGACTTCTTGAGTGATCTTCCTTTGAGCTCTATTCTGCGAACATCAAGATTCAGAGGAAACCATGCCTCTACAACGCATTGCTAGAGTGTATTGCGACGTGAAATATTTCGCAGAAGGGATAGATAATTCCCGTAGAACTAGATCTATTGTGTCATAACTGGGAAGCTATCTAACTACTGGTTCTCTTTAAGCGAAAGCTCCATGTTATCTTCTACCACAACAGATGAGCCAGCCACTGCCTGTACCATCAAGTGGTGATATTTCGGTCAACTCTCTGTCTTACACGAGTTATCCCACTGATTTAATTCGGAGCTGACCTAGATGTTCAAATCAAATTGAACATTGATTAGGATAGATCATACGCATTATTATCTTTTCAGAGCATCGACTACGTGGCTACGTTGATTTTCGCCGCCACAAGCCTTTTGATGTAAGTACGAGATTGGCTGAGCAGCATGGTGGAGTCTCAGAAGTCTACATGACGGATTGACACAGCTCAGGTCAGAGACCCAAGGAGCTTCTCAGTTGCAGCAGGTCTCCAGTAATGCATTCGAGTGATTGTTGTGCGTTTTGACATTGATCAGCAAATTTGGCAAATCAATTGATTCATGTTAGCAAAGATTATCGCTGATACTCATCCCGTGACATTGCTGCATGAAACAATTGTCTTAAGCTTTAATATCGGCTTTGACCTCCACTATAACGAGGGATCCACAAGGCATGAACGTCATCCGGCTTCTTGACAATGGAATATCCAAAAGAGAATATACTCACAGAAATCGCCTGCTTGGTCAAACTGACTCAGATAAAACACGAACTGACAAGATCACCGGCCTGGAAGGGTCGCCGAGCCGAGGTATAGCATGTGCTTTCCTTCTTGCAACAAGGCTATATTGTTCTCGAAATTTTCGAGCGACAATGGTTGATAAATCAAGCCATATCGTCTTGCGACCCTTGACTGCCACATGGAGAAATGCAACAGTTTTCAGCTCGCTTGGCACCGTAATCCATTCTTGGACTAGACCGACATATCATTATTTTACCAACTGCCGATGTGGAGACCACCCCCAGCGGTCCGCTCCCATAGATCGTCCTAGGATCTCACGACAAGCTTGGTGAGCTGCCAAACAGTTCGCAACTTGATCTGGAAAAGGTTAGGTTTGTTCAATCACTAGCGGCAGCAATCTGCAATACAACCGACGCTTGAAAGCTCAGATGCATCGAAGTCGTTGGTCGAAATCGACCATCGTTACCAAATCCACTCAAGTCAGCGTCCGAAGCGGTGGAGACGTGACAGGATGAATACGAGTCACTACATGAGCACGACTCGTTTAAACGTGCTAAACACGTAGGAAGAATGTCGGCAGAACCCCCAAGATGGATTCAGGCACCAATTGCTCAGAAATAGATACCCATTTGCAAAACTAACCTGATTGTGTACATTGGTTAAATCTGCATGTATTGATATCTGTGCATCTCTTTTATGACGTTGAATCTGTGAGATAAAAGAAAAGGGGAAAAAAAAAAAAAAAANAAAAAAAAAGAACCAAATATGCATCGACGAAACAATTGGAAGGATCGTGAAAATGGATCATAGACTTGCCGCCCCCATCAATATGCAGGACAGGGTAGCTACAATAGTTACATCGTAATGCTGAAGATCAACCCTGATTGCTTGCGGATAACTTCTATATTCGTATCTAGCAGGAGCCTAGAGGCTCGAGAAGATCAGACCTGATGCCGAGGCTCACATGAATAGTATCTCTTGGTACACAAACATAAATACTGGCGAATACACACGATATCAACCAAGTGAAGCAGTACACACTCATTCCGCTCATCACCTCCATATTCAACATGCTATCTCGACAGTTCTCTATCATAGCTAGTAGCCTGCTTCTTGGGCTCGCCAGTCCAGCTCAGGCATTGCCGGGAACCAACTTGGAAATACGGGGTGATCTGCCATTCCCTGTTTCCGACTTTACCACAACTGTGGGATCTGTCCAGAATACCTATTGCGGATCAGCAGCGAACCAGCCAGGACAGAAAATTGGCGACCAGACGTTGCTTAAGGCTTACGGTAACGGAGATAGCACCCAGCGTGCCAATATCTATTACTCCAACAGCTTAGGCATCATCGTCGCTTACGAAGGCACCAATCTCTCGAGCCTCACATCCATTGTTCACGACGTTGCAGCTGTCCAGACGGTTCCCGCGCTCGATCTTGGCATCCCCGCGAGCAATCTGGTCGATGCTGGTTTTCAAAGTGCTGTAAGAGATTTTCATAATTGCTCCTCACCCTGTTCAACCTCTTAGGAAACGAATATTGCTGTTTCTTTCAAGGTCAATATGCCTAAAGACATGATACTATAGCTTCTATGGATTTCAAGATCGACGATAGGCATCTGACAGAGAGCTCACTGACTTCAAAATTTATAGTGGTATGCTACCTGGGCTGATGTCAAGCAAGGTCTGTACGAGGTCACGGCGCAATACAACTCCAGCAATATCGTCGTGACAGGTCATAGCCTAGGGGCCGCCGCTGCTTTGTTCGCTGCTCTTGCCATTCAAAAGGAATTCGGTATCGTTGACAAAGTCATTGCCTACGGCGTACCGCGGGTCGGCGATCCGGCCTTTGCAAACAGCTTTGACCAGGTGTTCCTTGGAAAATACACTGGTGTAACCAACGGGAACGACTGGGTTCCATCCGTGCCCTATCAGTGGATGGGGTATCGCCATCTCTCGGGCATGGTATGGATCAACCCGGCGAACACAACATCCTGGACATTCTACCCGGGTCAGGAGAACCCCAGTGGGCCGCAGGCTGCGGGCACTCCGGAATATTTCTACCCCGGAACAGCGACTTTATATTTCGGTGATCACCAAGGAATTTATATGCACAACTCTATGGGCACTGTTTACGGTCCTTGTCCGGCCGCCGCGGGCGGCTATTAAGGGATTATTCTTCTAGGAGATTCATCTGTCAGCTTGAGTAGCATCAGCATACCGTTACATATCACTACAGAGGAGCATTGGAATGATTATGATGCAATAAATTTAAATGCAAGGTAGGAGCTCAGTCCATAGCCTCACTGTCGACATTGGGGAGGTTTTCGACGTGTGTTTGGCTTTTGGACATGACTTGACTTGATGTTTTTGCGGCTTCCCAGTTCTCCGAGGTTTGGCAGTACTTAGAGTAGTCAACAACTTTTCCACCTTGACATATTCCCTCTTTTGTTTTATCTTATTAATTTACAGTCAAATTCAGATACGTCTGACACTACTTCATTAATCCCAAATAGTATTTTGTTTGGATGCAACGTCCTAAATTGTAACCAACCACACGCAATTAGGATTTCTATCGTCGATCTCTCTATATATATCCTCATCCAAAGCCTGGGATCCATGCCGATACGCCTGCGTATCCCATTATATATGTCATACCACACTACGGTGCGTATCGATTATATTAAGCACACCCTAGTGTCTGGGAACCACAATCCACCATCTAACAAGTATGCTATAGCACACCCCAGTATATAAGAACTATGATCCACCATCTAACAATTATATTATACCTTATATCTAACAATACGGGACTTCTGCTCGGCGCTAACGGCCATAAAAGGTGGGCCTTGTTTTTTTTTTCTCTTTTAGAGCGCCTGGATGAATAAGCATATCCCTGTCGTACCGCAGCGGACGTATTGCAAGACTATGTGTCTGTATACTTTATGACAGTCTAGGGTACTGAACTAAACCTCTGGCACACCAAAGGCTCTGCTCGCATTCCTGGTTATCTGGATCGTGTCCACAGTATTTGTCAAGCTCGCAATGATCTGGTTATACTTGAGGATATTTCCCTCAAAGTGCTTCAAAATGTGGGCACGAGCCCCCATGCTGCTTAACATAAGCTGTGGCATCACATTCCTTGTTACCTTTATTGCCCAGTGCGATGCTAGGAACCCATCTCCCTGGGCGTCGTGCGAAGACCTAAGCAAGACTCAACTGAGCTCAAACGTAACCAATGCGTTCCTTGATGCCGCCATCGTTGTCTTGCCTATGTTTTGGGTGTGGAACTTGCGAATGCCTCTACATAACGGGATTGTTGTGATGGTCATGTTCGACCTCGGGCTCGCGTAAGTTTTCTTCGCATCGGGACACGGCCTCCCAAACGTTTGCTTGCCATGGGAGAATTTACATGCAACCAGAACGACTATTATCATGTGTTACAGCGTCTACCTCTCCATTCACCCAGATCTGGACCCGATGATTGGGCTCGCTGATACCGGGATATTGAGCTTTTTCGAGATCTGGATTGGCATCATTGTGGCCTGCTTACCCGCCATGGCCCCCATCTTCATTACCTACGTCAAGCTAGCTTACGGCCAGGTGAAAGGCCTGGTTTATGGCGGATTAAGCTTTGGATTCGCGACGCCTGCTAGGTCCCCGTGGGAAATTTCATATTTACGGTATAAACGCTTAACAAGTAAACTGGCGAAAGCTGTTTTGATTGGATTAAAAGGGGACAAAAATATTAATATAGAGAGATATAACGCAAGAGGAAAAGAAGCGAGACTATATACCAAAGTGCAAGGCTCATAATCATTGACGAGCCACTTGCAAAGTCTATTTTTATATTTGCTGCATATAAAGTGGGCCGAATATTGATTCGCATACTGGGGCGGTAGTCAGCAAGCGAGGGATCCCGAGCACAACGCCAATAAAAGATAGCATTGTCAAGTTTGCTTTTTGTGTACTATTGTTGCTATCGCTTCTATTCTAAGAATCTAGCAGATGACACATACACGTATGCAGACCTTGTGCACGCTTTTGCAGCTATCGAGTGCGCGGCCCCATTAGATCCGTACTCGACTGGGGGTGTTTATTTACACTTGCCAGCAACTTTAAATAGATTAATCGATGAATTAAGTGGCAACCCTAAGCTAATATATAAAAGAGAGGTGCTCAGGAGCTATCTGATAAACTTGAGCGGCTGATCTGCGGTGGACAACAGGCATCGTATATGCAGGCTGACTCATCCCGGCCTGGCGAAATACCCGCCGCGCAATCCTGTGCCGTCGATGTACTTGTTTAAAATGAAGGAGCCCAACTCTGACAGACCCGACGTATCTCACAACTTGGTCTTGGCCCAAGCAGCAGCCTCGCTCGTGAAAACGTCAAAGTAGGTGGTGTGGGCATTGAAGTCAGTGCCCTGGGCGCACACGGGGTCGCCAGAGAGACACCACGAGCGGAGCACTGACGAATAGGCATTGAGACCGGAAATCTGAGTCGTTGAGCGAGGGTAGATCTGGCAAGTATGGATTAGTCGACCAAAAAAAGCTACAATTTATTCTTCGACTCACCCCATTTTTGCTGGCACCTGTGCCAGTGTTGTAAGCTTGGCTGGCGACATGGCGGACGTCGCCAAAGAGAAGAGCGGCGGCAACTGTATCAGGGAGTCAATTATATGCGGACCACACTAAATGCAAGGGATCTGTGTGCTGATGAGCTTACTCTTGTTGCCGGGCGACGTAGTGCGACTCAACCCGGTCGACGCTGGTTGCGTACAAGTTCCGAGGCTGCCTCCTCCACCACCGAGGATGTCGCCAATGACTTGAGCCCCCTGAGTAGTGTGATCAGCACTTGATTCTCTGTTCCTCTTGTTTCTTTCCCTCCAACAGAAGAAGTGTCCATTTCGTGGTTAGCGAAACTCACCTGGGAGTATCCCGTTAGCACAATCTTGGCGTCGGGGCATTGGGCAGCGTAGGCCGTGATGGCACTTTTGCCATTGGTGACACCGGTCTGGGACGATGTGCAATAGTCGTCAAAGGTCGCCGGGTATTGGATATCTTCATAGCCGCAGCTGGATATGTCGTCGCAGATGGCAGTGGCGAGGGCGCCCTGGCGGCCCGGGTACGGCTCATCGGAGCCACGGGCAACGAAGACATGCACAGACTGGCATGCTGTCTGCCGTCCGTCCATCTCCACAGGTGAGGCGAAGCCGCTGCTCGCAAGCAGAACGAAGGCAACCAGAGAGTGAAGCATGGCTGTGATGGGCTGTGTTTAAGCGTATCCCGATGGAGACAATGGCTTCACTGAGGATCGTCGAAGGTGTTGACCTAGTTCTGCTTGTTATTACGGTGGGATATAACTCGTTCTTATAGACATTGTTATTTTTCAATGAGGTTTCGCCTGGGACTCTGAAGATCGTTGCTGGTTGACTTTGACTCCATTTCGGACGGCGTATACTTCTGGGTGTTATTGCCAACACGAGGACAACGGTGATATGCGGCTATCAATTTCCAGAAACTGGCAGCAGCTCGTAGAAACAAGCATTGGCCAGCCGGCCCATCCCACAACAGGAAAGTGACCCCAAACTGCCAAGCCGTATTCATACAACGCACCCTATGTAACTGTATGGCGGGGGCGGAGATACGAGTATACATACGAATATATTGAAGAAGACAAATGGTATCAATAAACGATTGAATTTACTAGTTGGCTAAGCCATTAAAGAGTGTATTCGGGAAACTGATTAATCTACGTGGGCATAAATAGTTATGGTAAAGTACCTACCTAGATTAAAAAGAAGAAGATGGCGGAAATAGCGTATTGGCTGGGGGTGCTTATAGTAGTATTACCGTGGCCAGGGTACTAGCATGTGACAGCAGTAACTTTTATATCGATTTAAGTTTTGCGGGGTACGTTAGGCACCGCTATCATGCACATATGTGCATAGTGGCTGTTCGGCAAGCGTCCGGGGAAAATGCCAGCCTTTATAAACTCAGCCTCACAATGTTACATTACCGCAGGCCGCAACATCCTGGATATGCAGAATGCGACGTTTTGGTCGCAGCCAAGAATGCGCTGCTTTCAACGGCAAAGACGCGGCAAATGGATACGGCTTGTCTTCCTCGCAGATGGAGAACGATCGGGGAATTACCGTACCCCGTCGCCGCACAGCTTTCTATTCAGTGCTGGCGCTGGTGTTGACAGTCTTGCAGTGGCGCTAGCGGCATGCATCGTCATGTGCGGTTATTCATTTTGTTTCCCAGTTGATATATAGGTAGTAATATTTAATCTTCTTCGACATGAACACCCGGATCGGATTTCCAACGGTTGTATTTCAGGCGACGGCAAACCCGACATATACGAAGGCGGTTGAGGCAGTCACTCCAGGTTTTGGCGCGATAGGATGGGGCTATGAATGGACTCGAATAAGCAGAAAGGGAAGTGGTGTCATCGAAACACTTGTATACGACCTGGGCCTGCTTTAGAAGGCTCTCAAACGTGAGAGTAGGCCAAAATTACAAGAAATTTTATTTGCATAGTTGAGTGTCATCAATTTATCAAGTGGAATTGAAGAATTATTCGTGCTCTCTCTTCTGAATTAAATAGAGCAGGTTGAGTGAAAGTGCAAAATCGCAGGCGCTCACGGCGGTCGAGATCATGAACATGTCGAGACGGGCCAAGCCACCACACAGCTCGTCAGAGTCGCCGAGGCAAGCCTTGTTACTATAATAGGGCCCTTGTATCAGCTTCATTGTCTATATCGGGGGGGGGGGGGGGGGTTATTTACGTACATAAGCATATAAGCATATAACCGTGGAAAGTGAGCCGAGGGATAGTGCGAAAAGCACTTAATTAACCTTAAGTGCTATAATATCGTATAGTAATATTATAAAGCCTTAGTATATTTTAAAACCCTTGACCTGGGCGTTGAAAACTATGGAGGACATGGTGGCCCCCCAAACCAACCCTAGAGCGCGGATGAAGGCGAAAGCGCTGGTGGCAGTCGCAACGTCCTTTTCGGGCAGTGCAGCAAGTGCAGATGGTAGCGAAACGACAAAGACAAAACCTGTTCCTGCGGCAGCGATGATCTGGAAGCCAATCCATTCACCGTGACTAGAGCGAGCATCGAGGGTAGAGAACAGACCGATTCCTATGGCACTTAAGGCGAAACCGGCCAAAGTTAGAGCTTTGTATTGGCCTGTTTTGGCCAGAATTGCAGCCGATATACCACTAAATGGGAAAAGAGCCAAGGCGAACGTCAAAAAGTAGACACCAGACATTGTAGGCGAGACATTCTTTACAGCCTGGAAGTATATAGGCAAGAAATAGGTGGTGGCTTGAATCGCAATAGAGATAGGAAAGATGATGACAAAAGCCATGGCTGACGTGCGATGCCTGAAGAGACGCGAAGGTGTGCTCGGCTCCCTGCAGAAATTGGAGCTTTGCTGAGCGTGAAACAGTAGCAAGCCGGTGAGTCCTAAGATAATTGGCATAATAACGCGCTATGAATCCCAAGGATAGCCATGTTTACCGCCCATGATAAGGCCGTAAAAGAGCGCGACCATGGATGGGATAAAAATAGCGTTGCCCAAGAAATCGACCCGGAGAAGCATGCGTTGCCACGGCTGGCCACGCTGGTGTCGTATTCCCAGAAGGAATAAGATTGACAGAGCACAAATTGCTGATACCGGGAGGTTGAGCCAGAAGATCCGACGCCAGTTGGTCTCTGCCAGAGCACCACCCACAATAGGACCAATAGTACTCCCTACCGCGTCTCTTGACAGCATAATACTCAAGTATTTCCCCACGATCGTTGGGCGGTATTAGGTCGCAAATGATGATTTCTGGGAGGACGTTGATTCCACTGGTCCCTAAACCTTGGATTATCGGCCCCCCCCCCCCCCCCCCCCCCCCCCCGATCGAGTGTAGCCAGGTTGTGTGCACCGCCTGCGATGCCACTGCCAAGAGCAAAGAGCCTAATAAAGATGAGAAGAGGTATGGACCGCCCGAAGATGTTGGCGAGCTGACCATAGAGTGGCTGAGGAATCGTGCAGGCGAACAGGTATGACTGAGCGACCCACGTATAGTCGCCAGCAGCCCCAATTTCTTGCGTAATAGTCGGAAGTGAACTTGTAATGATGGTTGCATCGATGCCCGAGATGAAAGTCAAGACCGAGAGAGTAACAAGGATGAGCATAAATCGCCATTTTTGCTGGACCTTCTCAGTCAGAACTGAATGATCGAACATTGTGTTGGACTTCACTGGTACTGTGCTGTAATGGTGATGACTGTTTCATGCTGCCGGGCGATGGAGGCCCTTGGCGAGGCCTTGTTACCATGACCACCGTTGGGAATAGCAGCCGCGAATGGAGGGGACAAAGCAAAGTCGAATAGTTAAGGCATTAGGCGGCCCGTAGAAAAATGAAAAAAAAAGGGAAAAACAGAACAGCGTGCACTATCCACAATTTGCTAAGTATAAATCAAGGTCGTTAAGCGAATGTGCTGACATCGTGCGATGCAACGCTAATAAGCTAGCTAATATGACCGGCTCCCAACATACATAGGATAACACTTGGAGTATTGACGGCATTCTGGCATGGTTGGATCTTTTCTATGCCTGGGAATAACTATGGCTCCTTGCGGGTACTCGGTACAAATCTCATGATAGTCAAGGTGGGGGCTGCACGCAGGCTACATGGGTGATGACACCCCTGGAGCCTTATAGTTCTTTGGCTGTTGGCATAGAGGGATTTTGTGTCTGTCTGCAATCGTCGGCATTTTCAGACTCCCACCAGCCTGCCTTGACCGGTTTTGTCCTTTTTTCCGCATTTGCCGAGTACTTAAGGCCCCTATACTTCGCAGTAAACGCAAGGCAGGCAGACAAGTTTTGTCATTATATCCATCTCTGACTTTGCCCCCATCCACTCCTTGGCCTGTGCCCTTCATCCAGTCCAATACGCAAACCAAAGCAATACAACACCACGAGGTCACAAGATGGTCTGGAATTTTCGCCTTGGCCATATTCCCGCACTTTATTTCGCTTTTGCGAATTGTGTTGGTCTTGTCATGACCCCCTTAGGAGGTACCAGCAGCGTTATTAGTCTTTATGGCTTGCCTCCTCACATTGCAAATATTCCAGAGACCTGGCCCGTTTGGCAGGCTGGCCAGGGCCGCATCGTCCTTCTCGGTTTCCTGATGCATTATTTTTATTGGCGTCGATAGTTCGCTGAATTCGATATCCTTCTGATGGGTGTGGCCTGGCTCGGCATCGTCGACCTTTTTGTCGTGCTGAACTATGGCGATAACCTGTGGTGGGCTTGGTCTAGGCTGTTAGTTTCATTTGCTTTCGCCTTTACCGGCTATTTCGGTCTGACACAAGGTTAAACGCTTAGTCGCATCGGGACGCACTGATGAGCCGCCGGGACAGAAGTTGGCACCTCAAGGTGGAGGTATTACAAGCATGTTATTATAAGGCTATGCACCCACACGGTTGTCGTTCTGAGGATATTACTAAGCTGCGGACGAGCGCAGGCGAAAAGTATGTTTTAATGAATCGAACGTATTTGGTGCACCGGGTGGCAACAATAAATCTGCTTGGAGAGAAGGCGATTGGCGATCGGTATCAGATCATGACCTCGACATGTATATCGAAAAGTACATCAGTCCTAGTTTCCATCTGACGAGCTCTTGCCGTATGGCCGCCGAAGATGAGGGCGGAGTTGTCAACAGCCAATTGCTGGTGCATGGCTTCAAGAACTTGAGAATCGCCGATGCAAGCGTTCTCCCATCTGCGGCCCCTGCACAGCCCATGGCCACTGTGTACATGGTAGCGGAGCGATGCGCTGACTTCGTGAAGGACACATGGAGTCAGACTCACGTGGCTTGACCATAATTAGATTCTGTGGAACTGGTGATAGCCATGCCCCCTTTGTTTCGATACAATAACAGACATATCATGTTGACTTATGTTGTTATAATGCAACAAGGAGGGGTATATCGATGAAACTATGTTTATCTTTGGGATATAATGTTTTCGGATATTCCTGGCTCAACATCCTCTAAGATCTCCACTAAATCGTCAAATAACTTCTTTGTGACCCTGATGCCTTCCCCAGAATCCACAAAATTGTGCGGTATACTGAATTGGCAGTCCGGATAGAACCACTCCCCGTTGTCCCTCAAATTTACTCAATCTTATAATAGTAAATACATGCCTAGGTATCCTTTTATTCTTCCGATACTTCATCAGGCAATTGGTGGCCATTAAAAAATCCAGGGAAAACAAATAGACAATTTTGAGAATGGTGTTGTACTGGGTAGACGCCGTTCAGCTAAGTGACTTACGCTTGGCTAGGTATGCACTAGAAGTCCCTACATATGCCCGCAGCAAAGTGGTGGATATTACTGCCATGGCTATTAGCGGGGTCGTAAATAGGTAGGCATCCTGACCAACACTTTAGTTGCATGAATGGATGGATTCTTGTACGATGGCTAATAATGAATATTTTATTTATACGCTGGAGACTTGTTAGACAGCATGGTGTGGCAGTGAAGTAGATGTGTTAATGTATTTAGTAACCTAGTATCGTGCATGTACCTCGTTTTCTGAGGTAGTAATCCAGACATGCAGAGTGTTCCATGCCTAGGAAGCACCGGTATCTGTAACTCACCTGGTGCATCCAACAGGACTATGCATATTGTCACCAACAGCAAACGTGCAGCAACGGACGCATGTTATCACCGCAGAGCCTAGGTAAATCACACCTATCAAATACTTATTGGAGATTGTGGGGTCGCAAATTGTCACCAACAATATATTTGCAGCAACCAATGGATTCAACCGTCGAGACCGCTCCTTTCGGTCCTCGAGATAAGCCACCTTAAATCATCGTGATTACTTCTAGGCATTAAATCTGTCTATCCCTTATCCATATTATATCATAGCGATAGATACCTAAGTAATCGGTGCCATTAATAGCGATCCCTTGATTGCGGTTAATATTGCTCAAATTGATTTATACCACCGGTGGAATCCAAATTATTTCTTAAACGAAGTTCTGCAACTAATAAGAAGTCTGGGAACGCATAAGAAAGGTCAAGTTCCGCGTGAAAATATCTCACCTGAGCCGATATGTGAAGGGGAATTGAAGACGAGATGATCGAGGAAGTATTAAAAGTTGTCTGAGTTGATCTCTGATCTACAAAATAGAGGTGCTAAAGAGGGACTATATACCGACGCAGGTGATCTGCGGTAGATACTGATTACGTTAGTACGATAGTTGAATATCACGAGTAACACAACCGAGATTCACACCCGCGCCGTAGCTAAAAAGGTTGATTGCGGGGACAAGGATGGCGTGGGGCAGCTATTATGCCTCCGCGATATGCCAATAGAGCAACTAACGGAGGTGGCCATGGAATACTCGTAGGCTCAGCACCCTCCTGTGGCCGGCTTTATAAGAGATCACCTCCGATCCAGCCTTCAAGCACTACATGAGCTCAAGGGCTCGAGTACCCTTTCCTGGAATTGTTGGAAATAGAAATCCTTATCGTGCTCGTCTCCTGGCAGTTTGCACTCCAATAGCACGCGAACCACCTTCTCGTATCTTTCTCCCATCCTCCATCCTACATCTGGAACGGCCTTTTTCATTAGGAAAGTGTGCCAAGCTTGGCGATCTTGAGGCCGGTTCCTTTCGCTGACAGCGTCGGCTATAAGACCCCAGCGACCTATCTCCAGCAGGATAACACCTAAACCATACAGATCTCTGCGCTTGGTAAAGCCTCTTCCAACGTCCGGGTGATAATAATAGTCGAGGTCCTTGTTTTCAAGTGGTCCACGAGAGAGAGACTCACTTGATTGTGGACGGGAATACTGGAAGCCTGTCACAAAGGGATCCCGCAACTCTATGGCTGAGGAGCGCTGCGTAGACCTCTGGAGGAAGGTCACACTTCCGGCATGAAGACCCTTGTGTAGCCATCCAGCGGCATGGAAAAGACCGAAAGATGCCGCTAAATCGTAGGCGAGTAGAAATCGATCGCCAAGGAAAGGTCTCGGCAGTCGACCGCGATTATCGGTATCATTTGATCCGTCAATGAGCTGTCTCAGTGATATTGGCGGGCTCTCAACAAGATCGCTTTCGTAGTCGTTTCCTTGCGGCACACCAAAGACGTAGCCTAGCCTAAGGATTCCATATTTTTGTTGATAGTTTGTATCGCGAAAGACGCCATGGCATGGGAGGAGATGTAGCATAGGATCACCGACCCGCTCCAATAGTCCTCCCAGAGAATTGATCCTGCTGATGTAGGCGTTGGTGTTGCTGTTTTGTCCATCCTCCAGTATGATCCACTCGATCCAAACGGGTGCCTGGCTTCCGTCCGCCAATGATAACATTCCTGTTGCCGAGTCTCGAGTGCTTTGCGGGCCAACCATTTTGAGTCGTTCTCCCATCAACTGAGTTGAAGTAAGGGTCTGATTTTCTAATGATGGCTGAAGAGCCTTCACTGAAGCTGCAAGCGCAATATTGGTTTTGGGCACGATATGCAATCCTTGAGCAAACCCTGCGAGACTAGACTCTGGGATCCCGGAAACGACACGCGAGGCTAATCCATCCCGCGCTCCAGGCCCGAGGGTCAGTCTTTCTAGGTCACGATTCTGCTCACGAAATCGGCGTATAATCTGCTCGAACTCGGCCCTGCCCTTGATGATCCATCTTACCCTCGAGTTTGGTCTCAAATCGGCGACATTCTTGGTCTGTGATGGATGTCCGGACTTGACGACCTTGTTCAAATCTTTGACTGAAGTTTCCGGAGCGACAATCTGATATCTGTCGATCATCTTTTTGGCGTCCTGGCTCAAATCATGGACAGTATTGAGAATGTGAATCACCTGTTTTTTCAGGTACTCTGGTTTCTCCTGCAAGATGCCATCATTATTTTCGCAGACGTTGCAAGTCTCCCGCCAAATCTGTAGCCAGACTCTTTCAGTGCTGTAACAAGTTTCTAGATAGCCGTAACTTATCATATCTCTATCGAAGAACGACTCAACGAACAGGGCCGTGTCAATAGCGCCTTTCAGAGCAAGTGCAATAGCACCAGTACTTAATGCAAGCGAAATCGGGTCGACGGACATATTGTCTTGTGGGAGAGCAGTGGCTGAAGAGTTGTCATAGATGGATTGGGTGCTCGCTCAACAACAGGAGGTGCCCGCCCGATGCGCATTATGTAGTGGCGTCCCGAAACCACTCCTTGCAACTTTAAGAGTCCCAAGGTATGATCAGCTATGCATATTGTACTAGTTTAAGCAGGTACCTGTAGATGTCTGAGCAGGTAATATGTGGTTGGCAATTCTCGTCTACATAATCTCATGGCAATTGTGCCCAAGTACTTCCTCTCCGTGGCATCGGGCGGTATTAAACTTCAATATCGCCCATGCCGCAAAACCTTAATTTACTCCCGCCTCAGACGCCGGGCGTAGAGTCATATCGACACGCAGGTCATGTATCTAGACATACATGTATTAAGTAGAAAACTTGGAAGTGCAGTGAAGGACGGGATGGAACTCCAATCGGAAACATAGATTGCAAGGCAGGAAAGGAGCATGTGCGGCGGCCTTCTTCGTAATTCCATCCCAGTGGCGCCTACCCCTCTCTCCTCTACTCAACGCCTCTCGTCTCCTCCTGCTCCCCATCCTTTGATCCTCTGGCCCTAATAAGCTTGACATAATGGAGCTAGCAAAAGGACGACTTTGACAGCTATAATTCAGTAACATTCATTGCCATTCTGACTATGGAACAATCTAGTCGAGTTGAGTCGGAAGTGGCGACACTCCTTTCATCCATATCTCTCCAATCATCTACGCCCGATGGCAATCAAGGAAGTTTCGAACTTGGCTCAGAACGGAGCAGTCACTCAAGCCGGCATCAGAGATACCAGAACTCGAACCTCCACGATCTTCTGTCCACGATAAAAGACTCTGGGACCCCTTCCAGAGTAATTCCCGAAGTGGGATTCCGTTTCACTCCGACATCTAGCAGAAATGTATATTCACTTGGGGGGGGACTTACCTCCGAAGTGGGGATGCACGCTATCAATGGCCACATCGGTTTCAATGTTGAGACTGCGTCGGATCGGACTATCGTAGCGCTCAAAGTATTCAAGTAAGGCTTCATACTGCAACTACACATTTTCCGAGAACAACGAACATTGATCTTAATCCGGGTTCGAGTAGATTGTTTACACCTTCCCGTGAGGATCGCGAATCTGTGTATGGCCACATAATCCGTGAGCTGAAAGTGCTTAGCCATCCTTGTCTTTCAGGCCATCCCAACCTGGTCGCGCTCCTGTTCATAGGCTGGAGTGCGGACAGTCCTTATCCCATGATTGCTACAGAACTAGGAACACATGGTTCTCTTGATCACATCATCAGGACGCCAGGATCTACGCCGACCAGATTACAGAAACAGTATATAACGCTTGATATTGCCTCCGGTCTGCAAGCTATTCATCAAGCTGGCTTCGTTCACGGCGATATCAAGCCAGCAAACAATATTGTGTCTGCCTATTCGGATCCTCGGCGAGATTTAATTGCCAAGATTGCAGATTTTGGCGGGAGTGTAGAAGTCCAGGATCACACGAATCCAGTTCACTTTACGCGTATTTGGTGTGCCCCAGAACTCATCATACCATTCTCGGATACTACCTCGGATTGGCGGAAAGCTGATATCTACACCTATGGCCTCGTTGTGGCAAGCCTCTGGGCTAAATACCCCGATCGCGGAAGCTATGGTGGAGGCAGACTCATAAACCCGTCATCATGTTTCCTGTCGGCATTCATACCTCACCCTGATACTGAAGGGATGGGCGAGGATATCATCACATTAATGAAATGCGATACAGAATCTAACAGAGTATTATCTGCACTAGATCAGAGGCTTGACACTATTGCACCAGACGACAAGTCTATGATCATGAACATACTCACGCCTATTCTTCAAGTTGACCCCAGCAAAAGGCCTGAACAGTTGATTGATCTTCTGGATGACCTGGCAAGCATTACTGGACGCAATCTAATGTCGGTGCACTATATTTTCTTGAACTATCAGGCTTCTTGGATATTGATTTTCCATGCAGACAGGAAACATTGGACTCTCAGAATTCGCCGGAGTCTCCGGACCATGCTAGGACTTCAAGACCAGGATCGGTACGTAGCATCACTTCGCCTAATCTGACCCCAGCTAACGAGCACTTCTGGCAGCGTCTATGGCCAAATTTTGTCGTCGAGGGCGATGGTATGTTGATCAAGAAGATCATCGCCCAACGATGTGAAGAAGATATCAGGAGCATCTACTCGCAAGGCCAAGCCATCGGCATTTCCGAGTCATCTGATACAGTTGAGCATCTTCACGCTATTGCAAAACAAGTTTTGGACATTGCAGAAAATGCTGCTCAAGGGTCACTAGACTTGATTATCTCCGTACTATTATGTGCGGCACTTCAGGGTATTAGCCCCTGGACGCAGCCAATCTCAAATGCCGCTCGTGGCCACGGGGATTTCCGGGTGCAAACACAACTTGCCAAGTACGTGGCAGCTTTGGAATTCGAATCCATCAGCGCCAACGATGACGATGGTCTTCGAAGTCATAAGTGGATGCATATTGCGGCATCTCAGGGCATACAAGAGTGTGTATACATGGCACCGTTTCTCCTCATGGGAAGCAAACTTGAATCGCAATTCCCACTACGCCTCAACCTCTGTCTTCTCACGCTTTCGGGCTCCCATATGGCGCTGCAATGTCTTGCCGACCGCTGGCCCGATGTCTTCAAGACAATTCGAGAAATCATGCGCAAATTGTCGCGTGCATTTCTTCATGCTTCAACCTCGAGTCCAGGGGTTTTGTTCAGGAACACATGTCCTCCATATGCTCAAGAATTACACGACATTGAACATTGCGAGGAGTATAATGGTGGATTCCCTCTCAGCCTTGAGGACGCCTTTAAAATTGGCGCCATCGAAGAGATCGAACAACACATACAGACGATGGCGAAAGAGGACTGCAAAACTCTCCTGTTCAAACTTGCTCAATCACGACTGTCAGACGCTGAAGCCACTAGCCTCGCCAGGCTTTCAGTCTCGCAGGGCGCTCGCCTTCAACTCCTCACCAAATGCCTGATTCCGGATGCGCCTGTCGAACTTTACGCAATTTCAACCAATTTCCACGGCTCTGCTCTCTCATGGTCCATACTTCGTGGGAAGAAGAGATTAGCACTGGAGATTTTCTGCCTGCATATTGAGCATGATACTCCTGTTCCCGACTTCCCAGGGGCCTTGGTACTGAGTGCCATCTTCCTATACCACGAACTAATGGAGGCTCTGCTACTACTCAAGCAGGACAATCACAGCATGTGGGAAGCCGATCCTGACCGACCCATCCCGACAGATATTCAGCCATTTCTCACCACACTGATCGCTTCCGCCGGTTCCACAGAAACGTCATCTAGCTCAATCGATCAAGTATTCCAACAGAAGATCAGGCATGGACCAGATTGGAGGACAGCACGCAAAGCAACTTTGGAAACACTCCTGACGTGGGGCGGTCGAATGTCTATATACCTTGCAATTCGGCGCGACGATGTCGATGCCTTACAATTGATCATTGAGGATAAGCAGAGGAGCATGCGCGAAGACGAAGAATTCTCGTGGACAGTCGCATTTTTTGATCACTGGTTATTCGAGAATGAGAACCCAACAATGGTCGTTGGCGATATAACAATATCTCTACGATTGTTGCCGATCTGGTCGGTCACGATTTCTAATGATGCCCAAAACTGTTTCAGTTTCCTGCTCCATAGTTTTCCTGGGTGCTTCTCAGACAATATATCTTGCTGGCAAGGCGGTCCCCTCCATTTCGCCTGCTCTTCTCCGAACATTCTCTATGTCCGCTCATTACTGGAGTCGGGTTCGGACTGGAAGGGCTTGGACGAACGGGGTTTCACACCCCTGGTGCACGCCCTGGCCCGGAAAAACATCGCAGCGGCGGATCTGATCAATTCGTACGCTCAAAGGGACAACCAAGACGCATTCACAGGATGCGTCGGCTATTGGCAGTCTCCCATTTGGTTTGACTGGATCAGCCGACGGGACTTGAGATTCATCGAGAGTTTTCGATGGATTGTTCGCCATTCTAATTTACACTTCTTCATAAAAGCACCTTCCATCGTACCTGGCCGTGAGGCGGTTATGCCTGTCTGGAGCTTTTTACTCTATCGCCCTCGACCAATGCAAGAGTTCGATCAGCGATGCGACCTCGAGATGATGGAGTTTCTTCTGAGCCTGGAAGATTTCTCGTCACAAATCAACATCTGCCGATTGCACGGCATGCTCCCTCTGCATATTGCAGCTTGCTTTGGACATGTACAAATTGTTCAGATGCTGCTTCACCGCAGAGAACTGAATGTGGATGTCAACGCCCCCGTTGAATCTTCTTCCTTCCCAGACTACAGCGAGTTTGTATCTCATATGACAGCCGTTGACTTTGCGACGCTAAAAGCCACTGCACCAGAGCCTCCAGAGATCTCTTCAGGCGGCTCCATCGCGGTGTGTAACTGGTATAATGACCTTCATACGATCCTTCAGTTGTTCAAGGCGAAAGGCGCCAGAAGGGTGTTCGGTGACCCGGAAGCTTCAAAACAAATCTTCCAGCTCATGGCCTTCATGTCTTATTTAAAGACAGAAGCGCCTGATGAAGAGAACCGTAAGAATTCACATCCTCGGAGTCCGATCTCAATTGGACCCTTCGAATTGGTAGGCAAATGGCCGAAGCGATTGTCGGAAATCGGGCTAGTGAAAGAAGGCCCTTCTTTTCCGCAGACAGCGGGAGGCGGAGACACAGAGCTCCCCAGAGTGAGCCAAGCAGTCATGGAGATCATGGAGACACTCAGAACCTGGACCTCTACAGAGGAAGAGCCTTGGCCTGGTAATGCAGCGGCCGAAACCGAAAGAGATGCCTTCAACCCAGCAGGTCGCGGTACACTAGGACAAGACAGGCCACAAGTTCGATGGTGGGAGGAAGAAAGCCGTCGTATATTACGAAATTTTGTCGAGTATACGAAGAGATCTCGCCTTCAGCGTGCACATGAGCGCAAGAGAAAGGGAAAAGAGAAAGAGGTTGCCGAAGACATCCCCCACACTGACTCTCTCGCCAGGAAGCTGAGAGATACAATTCTGAGCGGGGACCTTGTGGATGTCAAGAGTATTCTCAAGCAAGGGGTTTCGGTTGAAACAGAGGATTCCCTTGGCTTGACACCATTACACGTCGCAATCATGGAGAGTAAACCAGAGATTGTGGACTTGCTCTTGGAAGAAAAAGCGGATCCCAATCACCCTCTCCCATTAGACTTGGTGCCGTTGCATCTGGCCGTCGCCTTCCACTCCGTACCTATGACAGAAGCTCTTCTGAAAGCGGGCGCAGATCCGCAAGGTATGCCACAGTCTATAGCAACGCCTCTTCAGTACAGTTTTGCGGCCAGGTCCAAAGATGTCGTATTTTGTATATTGAAGAGAAGCAGAAGCATGGAAGGCTTGGATTCTCTCGACAAGCAGGCTCTGATACTGAAGCTTAGAGATATCGATGCGAAGATGACAGAAGCCTTGGGCACATTAATGCTCCGCTACAAAGCGACCAAATTCGGGCCCGACGTTTATCCTTTCACACTGCGAAACTACGATGATGACTTTCATTACACGACAGGGTTGCAGGAGAATGATGCTAATGATATAGGTGGGCTGGACATACCACATTCGACTCTTGACACTGCTATTTAGGGGGGCTTTGATTTTCAGGGAGATAATGACGTTCATAATTATCAGTGTAATCTTACGAGATCAGAATCCAAAGTGTCAAAGTTTCTTATCAATCTAGTTCGACTTCGTGGATTTTTTCTAAATGCACCGTAAGTCTTCAGTGAATGCACCCGATGGACTTGGTTTTGGCGGGTCTGAAAAAGCCCACACAAATTCAATGCACCCAACGTCAGGTACCTCCCTCTCCAGACTCTAGGTTAGGGAACTAGAGCTTGATAGTATAGCTATGTCTTCCACGTAACCGAACCGCCAGCGCTTGTGTCCAGGTCGGCAGGAGCCCAGCTTCAAGAGGGGCTCGATATATAGGAGGAGGAGAATCGGCACTCCATAATTTATTTGAGATTTTCCCCAACTGGTATTCCCTAATCTGGAACAGTGGATGCAAGCTTACTGATGTATTACCACTAATCCGGCACATCAGAATATCTGGACTAGACTAGTACTTTGCACAGCGTCGAATACAGAAGATTCCTTCCCAATCTGGTACGAGTGGGAAAACATGCCGACTCGGTAATGGCAAGGCTTCGAGTTGTCGTCCTGGGCAAGCAACACGAGGCCAAGTTCTCTTCTCATATGAACTCTTTCCTTGATCTTGCCTGTGGCAATGAGTAGACAAGTCAATGCCGTGCCGTCCTGCGGAGGTCTTCTCGGGAATGTTAAATCTATTCCTGAGAAAGGCATGACACAGCCATTCGACATGAGACGAGACTCAAAATCGTTGCCAACCATTACATGCCGCAGCTCCACCTCGGCTGTCTTCCCTTTGATGCGAATGAACGAGTTCTCCGCGCTTTCCAGAGCGCCGGTCTCATATTTGTGCTCACAGTCGACCCCGACCAATTTCGCAAGCTCAAGATCAATCAAGTTGAAGTCGCGCAAGTTCGTCTCTCTGTCGTACTCAACCTGGTTATAAAGCGATGCCCAAGACCAAGAAGGTGCGATTCTGTGTTTGAGTGTTTTTTGGGTTCGGATCTCAGACATGTCCTGGTCCCACACTCTTGCATGAAACTTTCTCTTGCCCCGATCCCCGCCATCGAGACAGTTGTGTAGGTCATAATGGTCGGTCCAGATAGACTGGTTCCAGTCACCGAATACACGCCTCCTCCACAGAAGGTCATGCATAATTGTGTCTTTCCACAAGCCGGCCATGTACTGGTCATTACCCCGTGTTGTCTTAACTTGCTTAGCCAAGCCAGCTAGAGCAGGAAATATGTCTGTGGCTTTGGTCAAGCGAAGTCCGGTGTATGAATTGACGACATTGTGCCAGGCCTCCAGGAGTCGTCCGTCGTCCATACCTTGCGCCTGACCTTCGTTGCTGGAGGCTTGGCAGAATGCAGCTTTAGGGTTCATCGGCTCTCGCGGTGAATATTGTTGGAGTCTGTATGGGGCGAATATCGGCTCGCAAGAACATGCCTTGCAGGACATGCATTCCCAAGAAACCTCGTTCGCCCCGAAAAAGACGATTCGCGGAGAGAGAAGTCGTTCTTGGAGCACCCAGCCGCGATCCAATAGGCCGCACTCCTCATTTCCAGCCAAATGACCGACCTCAAATCGCGGCTCACATCTAACGTACACGGGGAATGGGAGAACCGACTGGTCTAACTCGAGGGGTAAGTTGTCCATGAGTCGTACATCTGGGGACTCAAAAAGACCATCTGTTGGGCCTGATGAGGCAGCAGCGGCGATCGTCAGAAGACTGTTGAAATATACCGATGCCATCTTCGCAGCTTCTTCTTCCCAGTCATCTTTGTCGTCTTGCACAATACAGAGAGAATCAATCCAGAGATAACGGCATCCTAGTCGTCTGGTGACACTCACAGCATCTCGGAAGGTTTTGGGGAGCTCGTTTGCATTGATACCGGAGAAAAGGGAATCCTTGGTATCCTTTGTCAATTTGAGGGGCATTTCTTCTTTGCCCCACTGGTGCGAGAGGCACATGTACTGTGCCCGAGCATTGTCACCACGCTCAACAATCTGGATGGTGCTCTCATTGCTGACATCGATGCAGCGCTTGGGGAGCAAGGTATTTGAGTTTGCAGGGTGGCACGTCCCATGACTGGTGAAACAATCGGCCTGCCACTTTTTAATCTGCGTCAAAGTGGCGTCGGAGTCTGTCTTGTCACTAAGGACATTCTTGACAGGAAATTGACATACTAAATCTTCATTCAAATCTTCCCGAGAGTCTATAGTGGTACACATTAGTTTAGATGCCACTCATCATGTAAATGGTATTCTGTTCCCGAGCTGAAAATGCAACTTACCTTGGATGTAGATTTGTATCTTGACGTCGCCAGGTTGATACCATGGCTCAAAAAAGCTTTCATCATTGTATCTCCAGTAGATGAATTCCTGATCTTCTGGTCTGCGATTGCCTTGAATACGTTTGAAGGCCTCCCAATAGATGGTACACCAAAGGCATCCGTTTCTGGCTGACTGGCTCAGCTTCAAAGTCGATATCATGAAACCAGCACGAGGATGAGGACCAGCACTGCCATCAGCATGTCCAGATACGCATCCTCGACTATTTGGCAGCATCTTCACTGCAGTTTGCAATTATTGCGAAGGGGCAGTGGTCTCGTAGCAGAGTCCAGTGTATGTTGAAAAGTATAATGAAGGAATACGGTCGGTAGTATGCTAAGGATAATATTCCACAGGCTATATATATATATATATTCAAATGGCTCAATGTCGGCAAATGTACCTTTTTTACACAAATAACCATCACGGAATGAATACATGACATGTAGATGAGACAATCTTTGTCCCCGCACGAGCAATTCAATGGAATTCGCCAGATGTCTCACGACACTGACTAGCTGGCATGAGGCTGAGTAACTCGTTTAAGCCTATGTGTGTCACTCGAAGCAGGCTGTAAATATGCAAGTGAGATGATTCACTTAATCATTCGATAGTCTAATGCGTTTTACTCTACGTTACGCTGACATGCAGAGTGGGGCTATGCTGGGACCAGAAGGTTGAACCCCGACTCAACTGGATGAAATTCCTGTTGCTGAATTCTGCCTGCTTCTGGGAGCCTACTTTTCGCCATATTCTATGTGACCGTGTGGTCTTCAAGCCGTTGCACCATCATGCTATCGAGTTGAGAATCGCGGCATGTTTCGCTTCTTGCAACTATCTAGCTTGCATACCATGAAGTTTTGCTTTGGAGAAATGTTCTCCAGGCCCTCCATTTCCTTGTGCTATACTGCTTGTCATGGAAATGGCTGGCAAGGCTAAGCGATCATCTTCGGTCAGAGGTAGTCGGCACCAGTCAAGATGAAGCCATGACTTGCTGCCCGCTGTAATACAGACGAATTTCTAGCCGAGAATAGCGACAGCATGGGATGACAAGGGATAATGCATGGTGTTTGATGCAGTTAGCAGGGTTCCAACGGAATCAACCATCACAGCCTTGGTCGATGTTAACATCAGATGTAAATCATATTCGTATTAGTAACATATTTTCCCGCGGGGGTGGGGGGTTGTTCCTACATAAGCATATAACCGTGGAGAGTGAGATGGGGGATAGTGCGAAGAACACTTAGCC
>NW_006917092.1:5394185-5395920 GCF_000516985.1 Pestalotiopsis fici W106-1 | reverse complement strand
TCTGCCCCCCNCCCCCCCCCCCCCCGGGTCAAACAGGCAACGAAGATATTGTGGCCACAGATTGATCCGAGCGTGTAGGACTTTGGGTCGTTGGACGGTTCCGAGAGCTTATCATCCCCTATTGCTCCCGTCTTCTCATATTTATTCCTTTAGGTATCCCAAGGTTCTTCAGAGAGCTTACTCGGTCTGGATGGTTATTTGGAGTAAGATCCAGTACTTTTTGGAATAACGTTATTTTCGCTTCAAGATCTGCTATCATGGCATTCCTTTTGTATTGGTCGCCGTACCAAACACCAAGGTTTATAAGGTGGCCTGCGCAATTTAAATGGTCTTTTGGCGTAAGGTCCAGAGCCCTCAGCTTTATTTGCAAAGAGGCCAAGAAATTCGCTATTGCCCCCGTGCTTTTATATCTGTCCCTGTAAACAACTCCGAGGCATCGAAAACGGCCTGGTGGTCCCGATTGGTCGTTAGGCGTAACATCAAGCGACTTTCGATATTTTTTGACTGCCGCTTCGCGATCTGCCAATTCTCCAGTCCTCTTGTATTTGTTACTGTGCCCAGCTCCAAGATTGATAAGGTTTTGAAGACGACTTACTCGGTCTGGATAGCTAATCGGCGTGATGTTTAGCGAGTTTTAGAATGAAATAATCGCTTCCTTAAAATATACTATTACTCCTGGATTTTTTTTTTTTTTTGTATTTATCTCTATACCCTACTTTAGCTAATAACTTATTTATTTAGATTAAAGACAATGGTTAGAAATAATGAAATAAATACCCCTAGCCCACCGAAACAAGCCCATCCATTCTCCTGGTTACGTGTTGTTATGCCTACAACCAATGCGATGACGACGGATAGCAATAAGGCACATGCGGTCAGGCACAATACTACTTTCTTCCTAATGACTAGGGATACAACCAGGAACTTAGGACTTGTTGACCCTGTCAAGATGTCTGGGTATTGCTCGGCGAAGATTTGGGAGGATTGGAGGACTTCTGGGCGATGAAATGCAGCCGTCAAGTCAGGGGAAGGCAAAAATGAGGAAAAAGCAATTTCTCTAGGAAGATTGGCGCGCTCGAGATCTTCCGTGCGTACCTATAGTAGCTATATATTAATTATCATCTAAACTTAGGGAATAGATCGCTTACGGTATTGATAGATCCAATCTGTACAACTGATTTGCAAAACAAGACTCTGATGGAGTACCAGATGTTTTCATCTGTTACGGCCGCTTTCCATTGCCTCTTAACGCAGCGCATAACAACATCGCCGGGAGTTGTAGGACTTATCTCATCTGGAGGAATAAGATATCTTTGTCGGACCTTGTAGGCGACTCGGACTTTGCGGTGGAGTTGCAGATCCAAAACTTGGGCGGCGATGGCGACCGGGTCCCCGGTAGAGACATTGGCAGGACGAAGTGAAGACATTTAGCGACGGATTCGGGTGGCTGGTTTGAATGGACGCAGGTTGGATTTGATCACTTCGTGATGAGATGAATCTTGTAACATTGTATTAAGACAATAAGGGTTGTCCAACTCCCGATGTAGAACAGAAAAGTGAGTTTTATTCTCGGCGAAAAACCAAACCGCTTGTTTCTTGGTGGCATACTCGGCTTGGTGGAGTAACAACGTTGTTCTGGCCCAATTTGGATGTCAGTTTGACTGACATTCGAATTTGGGCGAAAAACCAGACCGCTTGTTCTTTGGTGGCATACTCGGCTTGGTGGAGTAACAAC
>NW_006917092.1:5371409-5394085 GCF_000516985.1 Pestalotiopsis fici W106-1 | reverse complement strand
CGGATGTCAGTCAAACTGACATCCAAATTCGGCATAGCCTTGAGGGCGAACTTCTTCCCCTCGCACAATTAGTGGTCAGTCTCAAGATACACACTTATAGCTCCCTTGGCTCAGATGATGAGCAGCAGCCATAAGCAAGTGTAGCACAACACTGGGTGTTCCTGAGAACGTAAGCAACCGACGATAGGAAAAACCGTGCGTTCGATCGAGGAAGTGGGGCAGAGAGAAAAAGATTGCAGCGAAACAGAGCCTAGGATCCTGTCCGCGGCTTTTTGCAGATGGACAATCTTTTGCAAACTAATAAACGAAGTGAATAAAAAATAAAAATAAAAGTTCGCCTAGAGAGTCAAGGGAAAGCCACATAATGAGCCCATACCTTTGATATGATTTTGCTCAAAGGTTTTAATCGACTGGACCAGAGACTTCAACTCATCTAAAGTGATAGGTCGATGCTGTCTCTGCAGCTGTGGAGAGCTACGTCGAATGCAAGGTTTCTGAACTCTCGCAACTCAAGGGCTACCAGGAAAAATACTACTGACCAGGCGCGCCGATATCAGGTATCAAACGCCGAAAACACATTTTTCTGTTGGCTTTCACGAGCTTAGCAGATATCAAGGTACGGCTGTGGGACACGCTGGATGTACTGAGATCATTTCCTCCAGGTTATAATTCGCTATACTAACGTATGATGGAATGTATTTCCGATTCGAGGAACACCAGAGCTTATCTCGCGAGATCTTAGCTTTTGCCTCGACGGTATGTTTTCGCCAAAATTGCGGCTTGAGATGAGCCATTTTGTATAAGGGAACCGTGAGGCCTGGATGATAAGATCGAGCAGTTACGAGAGACCTTTTATGCACTCGTAGTCTAAAGCATCAACCACAAAGCAGACTTTTTGGAGTTTGACGTCTTCAAGAACGTCGATGAGAATCTCCGTTGGTGCCTTCTATGCGTTTATATCTTTGGATTATGCGCGATGGTACAGAAATAGTTTCCACGAACTTTTAGAGAGTTTACCATCAGCTTAGCCGTAGAGATGCATGGTGTTCTCACCCATCTTGATATTCCTGAGCTGTATATTTATAACTGTTAGATGGTGGATTATGGATCCCATACACTGGGGTTTGCTTGAGCACACTGATCAACACCCTGGTGTTCAGATAGATGTACGGGACCTCCCGGGTATTAGCCGGGGCCACCCAAATAAGCGTGCACCTCGTTAAAACTGGAGGCGCAGAATATAAATCAATACATCACACAATTGACACCCATATCAGACCAGCTTAAGACTCCAACAGGAAAGCATCACCATGATTAACAGATATATTTACATGAGTTATATGTTTCCGGCGGAGGAGGAGGATGAACGGGGGGCGATACTGCCAAGTATAAACTTGACAGATTTAATGAACGGCTCCATATACGGCGATGACTAATGATATATCCATGCACGCTTTTGTATCTTAGATAGACTAATAACTGTGTCTTGGTGCTTATAACGCGCGAGACACTGTACCTTGATCTAACATTTTGTTCAGGTGCTGCTTTTCAAAACACTCACAAAAAGGTGATGACGTAGATTGACTTGACCAAACAATTTCATCTGCCAGATAGTCCAAGCTGTCTGGCAGGGTTCTAAAAAATCAACAACTGATCATCCAGGTTTCCACACAAAAGATGTAATAGATCTAGCAAAAGGCCGATCAACAGCAGGGGGGTTTCCTTTGAAGTTTATCTACTTTGGCGTCGAACCCCCCAAAAGCTGGGATCGGGGAAGAAGAAAGAGTTTAGTAACCCCATTGCCAATGTGAGCTAAGTTGGCTAGGTTCATAGGTGGTTCATGTACTAGAGTGCGACGGTTCATGTCTAGCTCGCCAATGCCAATGAAAGTAGAGCTGAGAGCACTATTCCTTTCAGCCCTAGGCAGCGACCGCCCTTTCCGCCCAATTGAAGCTTTGACGTAGTTTGATGCATGGCGGCCTCTTTTGGTTGCCTCTTGTTAGCATTCTTTTGTTGCTGCCTTGAGGAGGTGATTCTTTTTCAAATGCAAAGGCTTGATAATTCACACTCTGATTATTCTTGTATAAAGTGACAACTTCTGGTGTTCAAATTCATCGTTTTGCTTTTCCGACAACAATTTTATCCCGCAATACAGGCAAGAGGCAGGGACGGCATACTGCATCTGTGACACAAACACAGCATAAACACATCCACCACCGTCGTATTCCAACATAGCAAAGCAGCACCAAACCACATCTGATAACTACTAGACTTTGGCTGATTGGGCCGTTAAATCTTCAAGATGGTCCTCATCAATAACGACTCTTCAACCCAACGGGTAGATATCCTGACCAATGAAAGCCATGGCACCCAGGACGCTTCTTCAGCCGCCGCCTTTCGCCGCCTGACCGTGGATCTACCGACGACAGGATCGGGATCAAGCAACGACGTCTTCAGTAGCAGCGTCGGGACCATTCGCATCAACCAAGGACCGAGCGCGGGCGCTCTCGAACTCACTCTCAACCGCACCATTCGCGTGCCCGACAACCGCGACACCAACATGCTGCCCCCAAGCATGGGCCAGTTCCCCCTGTACCGGGTGCAGGACTATGCAGACCGCATGCCAGCAGACATGGCGGCCAAGGGCGGTCTGTTCTTCCCCATGTACCAGCGCGAGGCCATGTGGATCAACTTCCGCGCCTCGCGGCCCTTTGCCCTCAAGGTCTATGTGGGCGGCGTCAATGCCGTGTCGGGCCTGCCGCGGAGCGACGGCGAAAATGATACAGAAAAGACGCGCCAGAAGCGGCTGCGCATGCTGAAAGACGGAAAGCCCGTCCAGGACTACATGGTGGTTCCCGGCCAGCCGTGGCTCGACGGCATCGCGAGCGAGGACGGCAGGATCCGCCAGTTCATCGCCAAGCCCAAAGGCAGCGGGTTCAGCGTCGAGGCCCAGGTTACGGGCGAGGAAAAGGTGGGCGGCGTGCAGATTGAAGTCGTCCCCATAAAGTGTGGTCTGCCGCGGGAGCTGGAGGTGCGATACGAGAACAGCGAGCGCGGCGTCATTAAGCGATCTTTGCTGTTGGCCGACAAGGGTCTGAGCGAGGACAGTTCCGTTCTCGACCTCAAGAAGCTGCTGAAGGAGGAATTCAACGTGGCTTTGGAAGATCAGATCATTGACACCAACCCGTGGGACTCTGACATGTCCTCGAGTTTGAATGGCAGCGAGTCCGATGCCGGTGCCACGAAACTCGGCAGTCTCTATTTCAAGCCAAACGGCTCCCTCACCTTATCCCATAAGCCAAAGTTTGATGAATATGCTTGTGATACAAGGGCGTGCTTCGGTACCACATCAGCTCCTCCTCCCCCTCCTCCCGGTGGTGCCGTGTTTGGTGCTGCCGCACCGGCTTCCTTTGGTGGTGCGTTGTTTGGTGCCGCGCCGTCTGCTCTCAATCCGCAAATTGTCCCAGGTATGTACCCAATTCCGTATTCACTGCCTTGTGCTATTGAGACTGACCAGGATATTGCAGAGGTGATGAGTCTGAAGTCTGGTCCACCGGGATCCGCTGACAAATTCTCCATGGAAATGGAATTTGAGCAAGACTTCTCCATGGAATTGGAGCAAACGTCTGCTTGTGGCAAGATCATGCCGGTGGCTGCGCGCAAAGTAGTCAAGGAGATGGGTCTCGCCGCTGGTGGCTTCATCCAGCAGACCATTGAGCCAGATCGTCACCCAGCCGATGTCTGGGACGTGGACGAGGCCAATCTGCTCAACCTGCAGATCCTTGACTCGGAGTCGTTTACCGAGGTCACCGGCCTACCGCCGCCGCCCACGCCTGTTGATGCCGAGACGTATGCCCAGAACGGCTACCCGTTCTTTGAGATCTGGGGCGAGGAGAAGACGGGAGTCAAGGGTGACTTTGCCGAAGTCAAGAGTGTGGCACAGATCGAGGCCGAGAGAGCAAAAGAAAGAGGCGAGGAGGTTGAGGAGGAGAAGAGTGTGCCACAGCGCATTCATGTGATTGGCCATTTCAGGAGTACATTCAGACCAGTGGCTGTGCTGAAGAAGGAGCTGGAAGGCTTGAAGCTTGATGATTGAGAAGTCGAAATCGACGGAATGAAATTATGGGAGGGAAAAAAGAATAAGGAATGATAACGGAGATCATTTCCTAAGGCTGTGCTAGGCACGTGAAAGAATCGAGGACGCGAGACATGATTATGGGAAATGACTGGGGAAAGAAAAGCAAAGGCAAGCAGAAAGGAATGAAAAATAAGACTAGAGGAAGAATTAAAACATGCACACATAGTTTTAGCATGTCGAGAAAATAGGAATACTAGGTAGCTAACAAGCAAACGGCTGTCCCATCTATAAGAGTCCGTTTGCAGACCTCACTAACGATGCTCATACCCTAGGTTCTCCCGGTTTCCAATAGGAGGGGTTAAATATCTAAATAGAACAAGAAATCATCACAGGTCCTCGGGTTTGGGTCATGACCTGGATAATCTAAACTGTAAACTAGGTTGGGCTAGTGTGAGTGGTCTTTAGGCTGCTCGGTCTCTTTTTGCTTGGTTCACCAGTTCGAATCTCCGTGATGTCACCTTCTTTTTTCCCCTTACTCTTCTTCTTTCTTTTCTTTCCACTCCTGAATTTTCATTCAGATTTTCACGTCTGTTTCAATACGATTTCTTTGCCAAATAGAATTTCCCAAGCTTGATGGCACAGCTACCGACGTGGTGGCTAGGGAGCTGACCTGAGCAAGCAAGTTTTCGGGTCGTGTCATGTCGTATTCTTGCGGTGTCTCTATCAGTCTATGGCTGTTTTGAAAGGTCCTTCCTCTCTTTTGTCCCGTCTTCCTCGCAGCCTTCAAAGTCGATGACAAGTTTGCAAGGTTGATTACGGCGGCGAGATGAACATGACCAAGAACAATTCAAGTCCATTTGTACAAATATCGCAATTCTATCCAGCCAGATTTCTTGACTCCTAATGAAGCTGCAAGATGATGATCATAATGAATTTTACATAAATCAGAAAAATACCTAAGGATAAGTTCCATCCATTTACCCTACAATATTCTTGTCCAGATATATACTATTCTTTCGCCTCATGATCCTGTTTCTTCTTCAACTCCTCCTGCGCCTGGACCTCTTTTTTATACACAGCCCAATCATCGCTCCGCGGGTACGGTACATCTGGGATTGGCAGGCCCAAGAACTCGCACAACGGCGCCCAGCCGCTGCCGGTCTCGTACTCGAGGAATTCTCTTCCCCTGGCCGCTTCCCGCACCACGGCGTTTTGTTTGCGATATGCTTCTCGACCATGGGTGGGAAAGTCATCGTTCCACTATAACCAAAGTATGAGTATCTCTCCACCTCGGATGAACGTTGCACCCCCAAATCAGACAAGAGGTGGGGGAATCAACATCGACATACTGTATGCGGGGGGATTCCAAAAGAAGAAGGAGGAGAGGGAAGGAGGAGGCGGAGGAAGACTCACACAGAATCGATGGTATCTACTCGACACGGGAGCCATGGGGCTCGGGTTCGGCTTTGGCGCGTGGGTGTGCCCGTGGATCAGCGTCGCCATCATGCTGTCGAACCACTTGTCCTCGTCGCTGCGGAGGGTGAGGATGATTTTCGCTTCCGGGTAGGCTTCAATCAGCTCTGCCGGGAAGATGACGGCGGGGTAATCCGCCAGGCCCTGTTCATGGACAGTACGTCTTCTCGTCAGCTCTCTCTTACAGACAATCTCCCTGAGACTTGTAGAACAATCTTTGCTTGAAATATAAAAGAACACTTCTCAAATTGCGGAAAAAAAGAAGCGCAAAGTCCTTGTCCTATGGGTAGAGGATAAGGGAGCAACAGAAGAAAGCTCACCTCAAAATCACCGAGTATCTTGTCAAACTCCTCTCGGCCGTACGGTTTGCCTTTGCCCTCAAACTTGGCATCCATGGCCTCTGCCCACGCCGCCTGGTGGTTATTCTGTCCCACCTCGCGCATGTGGTATATGGGCGATATGCCGAGCTGGATCAGCGCCTCTGCTATTGCTGCAATAAGATTGTTAATTCAACCTCGACCTTGACTTTGGAGCATGTTCCCATCAACTCACATTGTGTCCCCGTGCGGGGCATTCCGAGAACGAGAACTTTCATCATGGTAAAGAGATTTGCGTGGATTGACTCGTGTCACTTTGACTTGTGTCCTTCTTTCTTTCTTTGGAGTTCAATCATACAATGTGTGTATACATATATATAGGGCAATTTGCTTGCTATGCTCTCTAGTCTATAGTCGACACTTAATGTGAGGCGTGGTCAAATGGTCACAAGGGCTGAATTCCGTAAGCATGCCCGGTTCTCTCCGACTCGATCCTCGCTCGACCTGGCTCGCTAAAATGCTGCACTAGATAGGCGAGAATAATCCGGCCCAGCACAAGCAGGCTGAGGATATACACAATTCGTGACAGCCTTGGCATGCAGTTCTATCGGACATGGCATACTCCGATCATTTGGCCCGGCGTGACTTTCATCAGATTTCGGGGTCGGATTTAAGATGTCCTTTCTATGGCCGGTAATGAGCTGCCCCAGCTGGTAAAGGTTTCTTGGCTTGAGTTTTCCCCCAAGCATAACATTCGCTCAAGTTGGATACCCAAGGAACACATATTGGTAAAGTGGTTGAAAATGCCCAAAAGACAATGATGCATGTTGGTCCAAGTCCTACGAGCGGAAGAGCATACCGGGTCTCTCCTCCTCCTTGACCGTCAATATCCTATCCATGGCCTTGCCGTCATCAAGGACGAAACCCTCGGAAATGTCCAGCCTGAGCCGCTGGCCGTTAACCTCGATGGGCGCAAAACCCTCTCCCGTCAGACCGCGGCGGATGCTATGGAAGAAACCAGCAAACGCCCAGCCGACACTACGGAAGCCCGCAGTGGCCGGGTGCTGCTTGTCGTAATCGGCCCTGGCCATGGTGCGCTCGGCCCATTCTCGAGCCATGACGGAGTCGGCCGGCGCGCCAAACGGCTTGGGGTTGTACATCTTGGCCTTGAGGACGATATCCTGCGGGTTGACGACCGTTCGCTTGAGGGGCATGCCGGGGATGGGGCTCAGCTTGCGCGAGAGCACCTCGATCTGAATCTTGGCGGGCGCAGAGTAGCCGCCAGCCTTTGGTGCAGCGGCCGTCTTTTCGGGCGTGGGGAGGACCCTAATCCTGCGCACAATGTTGGACGGTTTGAGGATAAAGTTCATGCCCAGTATGGCGAGCATGAGGCCCACAGACCCAAAAGCGTAGCCCGTCCACGCGGGCACTCCCGGCGGCGCGTTGTAGACATTAAAGATGATGTTAAAGGTCGCGCCTCCTAGGCAGGCGAGTCCGGCCATGTAACTCGACACGATGAAGATCTTCTGTCCAGCGCCTTCGTATAGTATAGCTCCGCCGGGTCGCTGCGCCAGTGCTTGGGCGTACGATGTGGACGCGACGGGTGTCCTTGTGAGGGATTCCACCTTTGTCTTGGCTACCCCGGCCGTTGTAGGTTTTTGTTGACGGCGTGCGCTCGTTGTGAAGAGCCTCGATGACCGCCTTGAAGCAGCAGACAAACGAAGAAGACATGGCGACTGAGAGGCCGCGGTGCCATGCCGGGCGGCCGGTGATAAAGAGCTCCTGATCAGTAGGAGGACCGGGTGCGTAAAGCCCCGACAGCTTGTTGAAGCAGTCGCCATTGTCGCCAGATTGAGAATTCCTCAAGCGTAATCGAACGTCTTTATACTCGCGTGAAGCTCTGACGAGGCAATTGGCTGCTTCAAAAAGGCAGGTCGACGTGCGATTCGCAAAGTGCTCCAAGGGTCCAAGTGTGCAAGGCCCCAAAATTATTCCATCGCGAGCGAACTTTCTCACCAATGATGGAAGTCCCCGATGTTTTTGTTGCTGGAGACCCGAGAGCTGGAGCTTTTTAGGTTGCTAGCGGGTTTTGGGGAACGATCCAGGTATCTGATTGGTTGATGCTCAAGCTGTTTCGGTGAAATACAAGGTGAGAAGCACTAATCAACTAATAATAAGCCGCTCTTACAGGGGCCCAACGACCTTGTTGAAGGTCCGATTTGAAGCCCGGGAAAGGCCGGTGCGCAAAGGTGCTGGTGCCCCCAACCAAAGATTTTGGGCGAGCGCGGCCATAATAATTGAGAGAGGTTGAGTAAGAAAGTTGTATGAGCAAAAGAATGGGACAAGTAATCCCAATGATAACAGCGCACTTCTGACAAGGACAAGAAGAAAATCAATTCATTCACTATTACTATCTAATTTGCCAGTCAGATATACGTAAATTCTCGTCGCACGTATCTTTTGCTTCCAGAACGAACCTGCTATCGTATCTTGGACCTAGCTCCAACGGACATCCCAATCACTTACTACCATCTCAACAGCCCCGGAAAAAAAGCTCAAATCGAGCTACAACGTTCAACCTCACCCAACTCTCCCACTTCCACACTTCTGGCCCGACAAATGGCTTCCTTTGCGACCGCATGTCGCCTGTCGGCCAGGCTGACAAGCCGCAGAGTTGCCCAAGATGCTTCAATCAGAGGTATGTCCGGTCACTACACACATTATCATGCTACCAAGAAAAACGACGAGAGGAAAGCCAAGGGAGAGATTTCAACATGGGTATCATCGGGATATATGACCAATTACTGACAATGCGTCTTTATAGGTCTACGGACAACGGCCGCGTCGCGAGCAGCCCAAAACTTCACCATGCCCGCCCTGTCGCCAACCATGACCGAGGGCAACATTGCTACGTGGAAGGTCAAGGAGGGCGACGAGTTCGCCGCCGGCGACGTGCTCCTCGAGATCGAGACGGACAAGGCCTCGATGGACGTCGAGGCCCAGGACGACGGCATCATGATGAAGATCTTCCAGGGCGACGGCAGCAAGAGCGTCCAGGTCGGCACCCGCATCGGCGTCATTGCTGAGCCCGGCGACGACATTAGCGCCCTCGAGCTCCCCGCCGACGAGTCGTCTTCCAAGGCACCCGCTGCCCCCAAGAAGGAGGATGCTGCCCCGGCGCAGTCTGGACAGCCCAGCGAGGCCGCTCCCCAGAAGAAGGCCGCAGACCCGAGCCAGAGAAAGAAGTCCGGCGGAAAGGCACCGCCCCAAAAGTACCCTCTGTACCCGTCCGTCGAGCACCTGGTCAAGGAGCACAAGCTCGACGAGGCAGCCATCAGCGAGATCACCCCGACCGGACCCCAGGGCCGTCTCCTCAAGGGCGACGTGCTCGCCTACCTGGGCATGGCCTCCGAGTCCCGGCCCGCCGATATCAAGAAGCGTTTCGACCACAACGCACACCTGGACCTGAGCAACATCAAGATTGCCCAACCCGCCTCTCCGGCCAAGCCGGCCAAGACAGAAGCCGCTAAGGCCAAGCCCGTCCCCGAAGACCTCGTCGTCGCCGTGCCCATCTCCATGGAGGCCGTCATTGCGACGCAGCAAAAGATCGAGGCCACGCTCGGCACCTTTTTGCCCCTTTCGACATTTATCTCGCGCGCTGCCGAGCTCGCCAACGACGAGCTGCCCTTGCCCGCCAACTACAAGCCCTCGTCCGACGAGCTGTTCCACCAGGTCCTCGGTCTCCACAAGGTCGACCCCAAGGTGTCCCGCGGCTACTATATCCCCCAGATCGCGGCGCTGCCCTCGCCATCCTTTACTGGCGTCGCGCCCAAGCCCAAGGCCGCTGCCAAGATTGACATTATCGATATCCTGGCACCCAAGCCCAAGAAGAGCGCCAAGCCCATGGCGGCTCCGTTGGGCCAGCCCGGCATCTCCACCGGTTCCAACACATTCAGCCTCAAGGTACCAAAAAGCGAAGAGAAGCGAGCAAATGCTTTCCTGGCAAGAATGAAACTAGTGTTGGAGAATGACCCTGGCAGGCTCGTCTTGTAAAATCAATACTAAAGTATCTAAATCAAGAAAGAAAAGAGGGAAAAAAAGATGTCAAATGTACCATAAAGAGGGACTATACCAGCGGGACCCAGGCAAATAGACCATGATTTATTTCAGATCAAGCAATCTGATTCTGCACGGATACATACGAGCCAACTTTGTTTGAGGCATGCCAGCATCAATTCGTACAAAACAACTCTTGCAATTCAATGATAAGCTCACTACATCTGTCTGCCGACCCATGGCAAGACAAATTCCTACAACAATGCCGGACAATCAATGCCCAGAACAAGATGAGAGACCAGCTCGCCTTATGATTCATATCCTATATCCCCAGCAAGGGCTTCGGACCCCGGAACCGGACATAGTACAACGCATGAAAACAGAAGAAGAGCCCCCATCCCAGTGGTATCAAACGCAATCCTTTTCTCTTTACCAAGCCCTAATCCTACCGATCAAGAAACCCTGATACGCCATTATTGCGGCATTAGTTTGTAGAATGCAATAACACCATACGCCATCAAATCATTCGTTTGCTTGTCAACAGAATGTACAAAAAACGCCAAAAGCATATATGCTTACACCTATGAGAGAGAAAGGAACAAATGAGAATAGAAAGACAGTAAAGAAATTAGAGTCCGATGAACATGATCATTTAGAAATTATCACCAACTGAATAGAATAAGTTGCCATGGGGTCCCATACTGACAGGCGGCATGGTGGCAGGCGGAATGCTGGCAGGGCCGAACGGTAAAGACGGTGTCGGTCCCAAGGTGTAATGATTGTTGAAAGTTTCTGGCTGGATATGCTGCTGATGATCCATTTGCATTCTTGCATTCGAGTTCATGTAGGGTGACGTGAACAAGTCATCAAGGAAGAAGCTGACATCCGGATTTGTGTTACCATCGCTACCCGACGCTGAGACGACTGCTGCTGGGGAGCCATCAGTGCCATCTGGGCTCGGCTGTTGGTGGACAGAGATGATCGATGATGAAGGCCGTCTCTGATAGCTAGCTGACATGCTTGAGTGCTCGGGCCTCAGGGTTGGCGGCATGATTGGTAACTGCTGTGCTTTTGAGCCGCATTTTGAGTTTTTGAAGAAATGGGCCATGGGATCATGATGCGGGTTACTTGAAGCAGGCGTAATGGTTGGTATTATCCGACCTGGAAATGAAAGCACAGGTTCTGCCGAGGCCCGGTTCACGATGACCTCCTGGAAAGTCTTGATGATGTGGTGGACCCGCTTGGCCTGAGGGTCATGTTCTGCGCAGTATCCAAGGATCGAGAGACAGCTGGCAACAGCCATGTCGGCGTCTGGGTTGATATACAACGATGCAAACTCGTTGCTCAGGATTATCAGACCTGCCGCAAAGACAAAGTAACTATGGCAAATGTGTTAGCTTGTCTTTGAGATATTCGTCTACTCAACAAATATGAAGTCGTAAATTGACATACATGACGAATGGGTTGCAATGTGGGAGGTAGTCTCCGTCCATTGCAGCCTGTGCAATAGCTAGGCTGTGTTGCGCGGCTTCGACGCATGTCTGGGCATACCCATCCATCCTCTGGCTTAATCGTGCTTGGCTCCCCTGCATCATCCCAACCTTGAGAATATACAAGAAAAACGGCCGAGCCAAGAGAATGATTGAATGGCATTGCAAAAGGTTCACATGCAAAATAGTGATCCTTCTGCTTCGTGGTACGTTGTTGTTTTTCGCCTGTTGCCAGTGAAGTTCAGTATGCAGTGCTCCGTTCCAATCTACTAGCTTCTTTGCAATTTCCTGGGTGATGGCGCATGATATCTTTCGCTTCGAGTATACCTCTTTGAGTGTTTTCCCGATGACGCGGCTAGTTCTCACAGCGGCATACAGGGCTGCTGAATTGACCTTTTCATCTTCACTCTCAAGGGGTTTTTCGCCGGCCTCGAGGGGATCCTCGGAACAGTCTTCGTCAGAAATTGCCATTGGTCTGCCCAACGAAGCCGACAAGAATCGATCTAGAACGTAAAGTGTGCGCCACAGGTTCCTCCTCACTTTTCCTAGAGTCTGGTCAAAGATCCGATCAAAGCTGCAATCATTTTCTTCACGATGTAGCCCGAGGGCGAAAGCCGACCGCACCGCCATACCTGCAACGATTACAGTCAGTCTAAATTAGTCACAGTGGAGGAATTGCGCACCATAATAGGCATATGCAGCATTTCTCTTAGAAACTGACAGCATGTAAATAGCCATGAGGCAAAGCGCCTGGACCGACCAAATGTTCGCGTTCTCAAAGCCTGATTCCGGATCGGCAAGGGCCTTGGCGTTTCTGAAAAACACCTCGGCATGGTTGATGCCTTTATGCTCACGAAGTTTCTTGATAACCTCTTCTTCCTCGCTTTCTGGTTCGGGTTTTGCCAGTACAAGACCAATCGCAAAGACTAGGTTGAGCAAGCATCGCACAGATGGGTCGATGGTGAGCGGATCTTGGAAACATTGGTCGAATTGATCACGAAATATCCGCCGATCAAAGACCTCGACGAAGCCAATGGTCTTGCTTGGTCAGTTTATTCATCAGTGTGAATGGCAAAGAGACAGTCTTACATTGATGAAATATGAATTCACGAGGATACTAGCTGTCTTTATATCTGGCAGTAAACACATTGGCGTGTTACTTGGTAATGGATTGCTGGGGGCCTCTACAATCATGTGCCGCTGTGGGTCCTGTGTGAATTCCGAAGGAGCCGCCTTATACTCGACGAGCATACGGATCAGCTGTAGACATGATAATGTGGCCGACTCGCCAACATAGACTAAATTCCCCCCAAAACGATTAGCCGTCTCTGTCTTTTGCCGTAAAAGGTTTTTTGCTGGAAGGGAGAGACAGACGCGCCAAGCGGTGCCACGGGGTATCATGTACTTTCCTTGAGCTCCAGAATGAAAATCTTATACTCACGTAGCCTGCGGGGATTATTAGAGTCTTGGAGCATCCTTGGGAGGGACCAAGCCTCTACCTCTTCGTAGAGTCCATAGGCCGAGCTTGCCCTCGAGCGAGAATTTGGTTCCAGGTCGCCATGGCTCGTAATTTGTGTTGGGGCTGAATGCATTCTAACTTCGTGAGGATGAGCATGGCCTGAGTCACCAAGGCTCACTGCAGGAAGCTCTGATGGGTCCCATGCAGTCGATGCTGGAAGCTGCATTGATGATTTTCGAGGGCGGGCTTTTTTAGAGCCGACTGACTTGACAATCTCGGACGATGTATCCATAGGATGTTTCTTGACTGGCGACGTGACTAGATTCTGACTTGCCTCGGGATTGATAGGTGGTGTGTATATGCACTGAAGGCGCCGTTTTAGGCAAGTTTGGCATGGGTGTTGACCGTTACACTGAACACATTTTGTCAGCATCAGATGGAAGATGTAGCCGAATTCAATGACGATGCGATTTCGCGTCGGGAGAGGTATGATATCTGAGCAAAACGCGCATCACTGGACGCATGAAGACATCCTAGAGGGTATGGCTACACAGTTCTTCTGGTGTAAGACAGCGTGAGCCTTCCGAAGCGGAACGACCCATTGTCAATATCTTTATCCGACCACAACCTGGGTCAAGGAATACTTTTTATATCCTCCCGTCTTCTCGGCGGCCCACTGCAAGGTCCGAGAGAGACCATGCCCATACTCTGTATTGTGAGAGCAGAGTTACGGTACGTTCTGGGCTCCAGGCTTGGAGAAATTGACATTCCAGTAAATCAGGTGCATGGGGCAAGGCCGTACATGGTGGCCTTGTAGGAAAATATGGATCCTGGAAGTGAAGGAAAGATGGGTTGAATCACCTTTTGCTTTCTCCGCTTGCAACTATCGCAGGCACAGGCCGTCCGTTGTCTCTTGTCAGGATCCACTCTTGGTCGGGTCATGATGCTCTACGCCGGCTGAGGCTCAGGTAACATCCGCCATTCAAATCCGAGCCACGGGTGGACAAAGAATCCGTTTTGGTTATGCAAAGTGGGACGAGGACTGACTAACTGGGGATGATGCTCACAGTTCGGCCTTGGGTGCAAACGAGATGAGCATATTAAACCGCTTTGGGAAGAAGGCAAGTGTGGATAAGCTTTGTCGACCCGTCCGGTTGACTGAAATGATCATCCGAAGTCCAGTTACCCTGATGGTAGATGAATATCGTCTTGCAGATGGTAGTGGGGACAGAAGCTGAAGGTTGCAGGTGAGAGTTTCTGGTAATCGAGCCAGGACGTAACAAGACCTCGAAGAGCTGTTTGCTAGGTTGGCGAGTTTCTCCCAGTCGAGACCGAGGTTTGACACTTGACAGATAGACAGACTTTGCCTATGTGAACTTTGAATGAGGCTACAGCGGAGCAGCAATGGAGCTAGACGATGATGGGGCCCAGTGCTCGCCCGCAGACTAGCATAAATGTTTGAAAGGAGGAAAGAAGAGAGATTTAGACACTGACCACATTGGACAGGATGCGGCAAGCTTTAGAGATATGTACAAGAAGACTGGGCAGGCTTGAAACGTTGAGAAAAATATGTAAACAGGGTGACTCGAGCATATCAGAGCTGCTTGAGGTAAAGGCAGGGTTGAGCAAGATGGTCGGTCAGTCGGTCGGTTGGTTGGTAGAGCAGGTACTAGTTAGGGAAGTAGGAAGGAACTTGGTGGGCAAGGAGGGTGGGAAGCAGGTAGAGTAGAGAGACAAAAACTGGCAAGCACGCCCATCCAGTCTGGAGGCTTGAGGCGAGGCGAGGCGAGGCGAGGCAACTCGATTCAAACAGACTCTACCTTGCTCAAGCGCCTACTTTTGATTCATTACAACTATCTTGTGCCGTCTCTCGGTTGAGGTGTAAAGTAATAATAAATGTAATGTAAGCAAGGTCTTGAATGCAAGGGCGTATGTTCGGTATCATCAGATCCCGCCTCTTTTCGAAACCGTAAAAAAGGTGCACTCGTTTTATTTTATTTTTCCCCTTGGGGGTGGGTACTCAGTTTGAGTCTGGTTGTTATTGGAAAAATTACCAGTCTGGACTCAAGAAGTACAAACATGTTCCCAAGGCGATTGGTCAGTTGGGCGTCGAAGCAATCAAAGAGGCTCCTGCGGTTGGTATTGGTCCAACGGACTCAACACTCGCTGGGACTGACCGCATGTGGCTTATTTCGCGTATTTTTGGCAGCCTGCAGATCAATGTGGGAGGTATCCATGTTGGGCGCTGAGTTGCAATGTTGTGGTAGGTAAGTATGGTACATAGGGAAACATACATTACCAGCATTGAACGATCAATTATGCATGTAGGTAAAGATGTGCATACATGGAGGTTGATTAATAGTCATAAATGTGTGCATCGTGTTAGTCTTGTGTGGTGAAAGCCTCGCAAACAAGGGCAAATGGGGTACAAGATGTTGAGGTACTTCCTAGGTGCATACTTGACACATGTAGTACCAAAGGAACTTTGAAAGAAGGAAAGAACGTCACCACCAGCGGGACCAAGTCGAGCCTACCTTGACATTTTCTTCTACCTTCAGCAAAGATCATTGAACAATGTATGAAGCGTACATATGTTGGTAGGTCCCATTGACTCTCGGCAATGTACCGCACAATGCAGCTCCATGCAGATAGAGTACATACCTAGGTAAGTATCGGGCCTGCCCAAGAACTCGGTCGCATCAAGGTCGCTCTTCATTGGGGGAAGCCTGGATTCACCGGTGATGGAGGCGCATCGACAACAATTCGCCTTCTTGGAAGAAAAAAAGATTCTGGCAGCCTCGTTAGGTCCAGGGATTGGTTGAATCAGGGATCCGTGCAGCTATGTACATTAGTAGGGTATGCTAATGCTATACCTTACCTCACTGTCTCTCTCCTCCAGACCATAAAATGTACGGTAACATGGGTCGGCCGAGTGTATTGTATGGGGTGGTATGGGGAGGGGCGGGATATGTTTGGCAGGGGAAGGGGAATCCGGGAGTCTGGCCAAGTGGCTGGCTCTCTTCTATTGCTGATTTCAACTCGTCAGTGTGGAGGGGACCAGAAGGTCCACGGGTGGAGGTGAGGGGGGAGAGAATCAAATGGACGTACGTATGTTAAAGACTGGTCCTCGGGTGCCCCTCCACATTCCCTATTCTGGCTGCCTAGGTATAACTTCCCCCTCCAAAAACGCGGGGGAGCTCGCCTAGAAAGGTTCGGATAGTGCACCTATCATAGCCTTCGCAGCACCGACGCAACTCAATCTTAAGGACCCTGACTTTGGCAATCCCGAGATCTAAGATCACAAACTTTAGGGGTGCATCTGTCCTCTATGACTTCTCGAGAGTTGTCTGCATCCACAACCGCAGAAGTGTTCTTGCTGTGCATATTACCAATTCTCCTATTCGCCCGAGCTTTCTTGGTGGGTTCTCGTGTCGGTCTTGAAGATGATGAGCACCTCCGAGTCTCTGACCTGTCAATATTCATTCATCTTTCTACAATTACATTCTACAACCACCGACTTTGCTTGCATTCCTACTGCACATCACTTCCCATCGGATAGCGCACCGTCCGACAGCGCAAGCCATGTCCATGATCCGACCCTCCTTGTACCAGGTCACTGCTGATGGCTGATCTTTACGACCGTGGTACTGCATGCGTCATCCACGTCGTGTCTTTTGACTCGACGTGCAACTGTCACATTCATGTCATTTTGCTAGACGCATGCAGCATCTAGAGCGCCCGCCGAGCACTACATCCTTGGGTATAGCATCGCCATTTGTGTAAGTCGACACCGTCTGTTTTGGCGCTGTTGCCCCCTGTTGTATCTAATATTTGTCTAGGTCCTGTCTATCTGGATCTCAGCTCTGAAGAAAAAGAAACGTACAAGATGAGTTTTATTTCACCCTCAAAAGAGTCAACGACCCAAAACTTCGCGGCATGGAACCTTGAGAGAGAAAAAATGACATAATGACGGCTTCCTACAGAAATGTCACCTCCAAGCCTGCGGGTCAGAGTTTGTTCTTGCATCAGATTCAGCCAGAGGTCTCATTCGCTTCTAGCTGCCAAGACCAGAATCACATCGTGTACGGTTGAACTTCATCGGCACATGGGTTTGACTGAAACGGGTCCTCCTCAGCCCATCACATGAGGTGCAGAATTCACTCAATATCGCAACAGAAGCACAAACCACATCGGATGGACGACCCCGAGACCATACGTGCTGTGATGAACCTCCAACCTTCTGACCCCCGGCCATGATCGAGCCTAGTCCCCTTGCCTGCCGCAGCAGTGGTTGTCCGTCGACCACGCAATGGATCAGCATACCATATTCGGAGTCCAGACGTACGTCGGCTGTGATACACGGTAATCCTCCGGCCGTCGAGCCGTTCGACGGGCGGCAAATAGTCTTTGTCGGAAACTCGTGAAAGCTCTCTCAATCACTCGTGCCCGGTCGTCTTCTTATAAAAGCGTTGTATCGGCTCCTGGTGAATCTCTCGAAACTTCATTTATCTAAGCGACATGATCTAAATTGTGGTTTCTCATATTATATATATACTATAGCAATCTTCTAGCTTTCAAGCTGGAGTTAATCCAATTTCCAATCGTACATTACCGCTTTGGCGAGCAGCGGCTCGCTACCATTGGCCATCACCATGGCCATCGAACCAGAAACAAGAAATTTCCAACCTGCAACCAGCAAGGACTATTCTGTCCGTGCAGGGGCTCACATAGCACTTGAGGCTCTGGGCGCAGCCTGCCACTCAGAGCTACCAGCTGCTTTCAAGCTTCATCTTGATCATGTCAACTTCACTGCGCTCGTTGCAGGTACGGACAATGTCTGCTTTCCTTGCCCATTAAAGGAGCAAGACCTAGGCGCTGCTCTTAAAGCTCTCGAAGGCTGCGTCGTGGCCATGATTTCTGATTTGCAAAACGGGCATCAGGATAGAGCCATCAATGTTGACGTTGGCAAGGTCACTGGACTTTTGATGTCTGCATACTTGACAACCTTGGATGGCATGGGAAAGAGCCATTCCAAGATGAAGTACCGACTTCCTGGTTGGTCATCTTTTTCCCAGCGCGTTTGAAGGCAGAAATTGACCATGTCTCAAAGATACCGACCTGAACCAAGCCCAGTCAATTATTTACAGACGTTTGTCTGCCAATCTCTACGAGACTTGCATTCCGGGAGAGTATTACCACATCCACGGATCGCTTGAGGCGAGCACCACCCTTGCCATGCTGGGTTTGCCTCCCTTCATGCCTGATATGACAGACTACCATGAATGTGTCCGCACGATTGAGACAGCCGTCAAGAGATTGACAGTTTCTGAGCTGGAGGAACTCAACCAATTCTATAGACAGGCAGGCGTGCCTGTATTAACCAAGGACCAGTTCCTAGCAACGTCTCATGGACAAGCTCTTGCAAGCATTCCTCCGTTTACAGTCAGGCCACTGGGAGAAGTCACTCCACCTCAAGCCTTCATGCAGCCAGACGCTGAGACTGACTCGAAGCAATGCCTGAAGGGAGTGCGAGTCCTCGAGCTTTGTCGCATCATTGCAGGACCGGCCATTGGCCGCTCCCTAGCGGCTCATGGCGCTTCAGTCCTGAAAGTCACGTCGCCTCAGCTCCCCGATGTGCCTTTCTTTCAATTGGACGTGAATACTGGCAAGCACACTACCTCTCTTCACCTCAAGACTGAGAGCGACCGTACCAAGTTTGAGGATCTTTTGGCTTCAGCAGACGTCATCATTGACGGATACCGTCCCGGAGTACTGGCTTCTTTGGGGTATAGCCCGGAAACTCTTGCTGCCAAAGCAGCCGCTCGTGGACGCGGAATCGTCTACGTCGCGGAGGACTGCTTTGGTGGCACCGGCATCGACGGCGCGGAATGGGCCTCTCGAGCTGGCTGGCAGCAAATTGCTGACTGTGTCACTGGAGTAGCCTGGGAGCAGGGATGGTTCATGGGACTTGATGAGCCCGTGGTTCCGCCCTTTCCAATCTCCGACTACGGTACTGGGATCTTGGGGACTGTCGCAGCATTGTCTGGTCTCTATCGTCGAGCCACTCAAGGTGGTTCGTGGATCTGCCGCACCAGCATATCGCAGTATGACCTCTTCTTGCTGTCTTTGGGCACTCATTCTCTCGAGACGCAGCAGCAGCTATGGCAAAGCCACGACCGCGCCTTTTTTGACTTGAGACACAGCGACAGCGTCGATGAGGTCAGCGGACGAGCTCTCAAGAGCATGAAGAGACTTTACCCGGCTCTCTTCTCTGATGAGATGATGCAGAGTGCAATGAGCCTCGGGTTTGCCGGGCGCATCCGCTGGCCGAAAGAGGCACTGAGTGTGAGTGGCCTCGAGATTGGACATGCAAGAGTTGCACGACCCAATGGCCATGATGCTCCTACCTGGGAGGGCTGGGAGCAGGATGATATTGGAGCTGATGCATGAAAATTGCACATGACTCCATGATTCTTGGCCCGTTGAGTGAGTCTCTTGTTCTTGGCTACTGACTTTTTTCTTTTTCTCATTCTTGAAAGGACATTCGTTTGTTGTGTTTTTGTTTGCAGTTGATATTTGCCGCTCTCTCGTTCATTGGCTTTTTTTCTGTGGCTTTTCAAGGCCCAGGCTTGCACAATCATGACATCAAACAAAAACGTTTTCCTATTTCTTCCCCCCCCCCTCCCCTTTCTCTATACACGCTACTGTCTTGCAGGAGTTATGGATCCATCCACGTTGGAAAAACGATCAAGGTATGCTGGCTTGGCATCAAGGCCAAATTGAAGCAAATTACGTGGGTGTGAATCGGCAAGCACACAAGCAGTAGTAACACCTTCTTCGTGGTTGATGATTCTTTCTTGTTTTTTTTCCCCAGTCAAGTGTCTGGGCTTTCAGTTCAATTCCATAAGTAACAATTTATTAAAAATAGCCTCAAGATAGCGATTTTAGTATAGGCGAGAAATGACAAGGCCATCATTCGCTATCATCCATATCGATCAGTTGGTTCATTGACTACACTAGGTAATAAAAATTCCAAAAAAGAATGTGGTAATTGCATCCGACAAGCACTCATACTTTCTCCTCAAAGAGCGCTAGAGAACTGATCCGTTCTTGAGACTCTCCTAGTAACCTTTTCCACTGTTCTTGCAATTGACTTCGACGTTACTGGCATTGGTTTGGACATGTTAGTATCTTGGAGAAAAGGTTCATTAAATTATTAATGATTAATGCATTCGATTTGGTTTGGACTTACGGTTTCACGACTTTCCAACGATCAGCGCATGCCGTGGAGTAGCCATAGTCACAGCACTATTATTCAAGTAAGTCGTGTGCATATCTCGCTTGCAAGTTCTGGGATGAGCTTGTATATGTTTAATAATACTTACGCTCTTGGCTCCGCTCTTTCCATTAATCCTATTTTCAAGTTTAACATTAGTTTTGTGAATCTTTTCTGGCAAGGATCAACTTGTCCCAGACAAAAGAAGAGTAGGAACAAAAGCGACAAGAAGAAGGGTGGCCATTTCTTACTGGTAAATGTGGTCGGCAACATAATTAGGTCGCACCTGCTTACAGAAACCGCAATACTTGCCGGCCTCGATGCCCGAGCCCGTGGCGCTTTTGCAGTCGACGTCGTAGTCGCAGGTCCGGGCGACCAGTACCTTGTTGTCGGTCTCTCCTAGTTCCGCGTTGGGCACGGCGTGGGTGGCGGTAGCCGCGAGGGCTACGAGGATAAAGTGCTTCAGGGCCATTGTGATATGTTATGGTTATTTACTTATTTGATTCTTCCTTGAATGGTTGTTTACTGTGCGGCAGTCTCTCGAGGATATGTGGGTTATGGGAGTGATATGGCTGATATTTATAGACCGACATTGTTTCGCCAAGAGCCCTCTCTGATATACTTGCATGCCGGACAAACCTCGTGCTGACTTGAAGAAGCTGCTTTCGAGGACAATCTCGACATGATGGGTTGATGGCAGACGAATAATGGTAGAGAACCCTTGGAATGATTGTCTACTCTTAGGTAATGCATGTGCCACACTCAAGTTCGCCAAGAAAAGCCCACCGAGGGAAGATTCTGGCTGTAGAATATCCAAGATATGCCCCTCTCAAACGACTAGTTCTTCTTTTACATGTTCAGCTATCAACGCCTCGCGGCTCAGCTGGCCCATTCAAAGTCCTACAATGTCAGACATGGCGGCAAAGCAAAACATGAATCCAAGAAAAGAATCTATACTCTTTTCCCCGCATTCCTCTCCCTGAACGGCACGGCACAGCATGTCTCTCCCTTTTTTTGCCACTTGTTTTTCTGACAAGATGACCAAATTCAGCCGCACCGTCAAACCAAATCCTGTCATTTTATAGTTATGCCAAGCTGCTTATGCTTCACTCACCGACCAAGATAGTTGCTTTCGGGTACCGTAGCCAAGGGTAGCTGACACTTTAGGATTCGTTTTTTTCTCTCTCCCCATTCTTGAGGTTGGCGATTAGTTTGCACCCAACAGGTCAATTCTGTCCAATGTCAAGATGTCGTTGACGGGAACGCGTGCCGGTCCTCCAAGGTAGCCTGGCTCCCCAAGGTTTCCCAAAATGATTCCATGATACAATCTTGCATGAATTGTCGCATGTGAGACGAATAGTTGCAAGAAAAAGGTGTGGATTGAGGTCTTGAAAAAGGACTTTTTGGTCAATCTCCAAAAGGAATCCATCAGAATTGCACTTGGTTGATCTCATGTCCCTTTCACACACCTACACTTTTTTTTTCCTGCGTGAATTTTATCTTCTTCTTCTCACATCTTTTAAACTCAATTTTCCATACAAAGATTGAAAGAGATGCACGAGGGTACGTTTCGTGTGGAAACTGTATGATATAATGGTTTCTTGGTTGGTGACGATCATCCAAACATATGGGGTCCGATGGTGTAGTTGGTTATCACGTCAGTCTAACACACTGAAGGTCGGCGGATCGAGCCCGCCTCGGATCATTCTTTTGCTCATTGAAACCAAAATGTTATTCTTTTGCTAGAATTATCTTTTTCTTCTTCTCGTCTTTTTCTCAACCCCAAAAATGTCACTCTTTATCACCATGTGAAGACCTACCCCTGTGGTCCTAGAGTCTCATAGCAAAGAGTTTTGGACCACAAGGTCTCAAAATCGAGAAAATTCATATGCCAAAAAAAAAAAAAAAAAAAAAGTACATGAAAGCTTTGACGACAAGGTTGTCATGATCCGGCGTTCAAAAGAACACGCGCGCCTCTTGCACAGAACCATCAGCATCTCAGGCATGGCAGTTCCCCAAAGCGTTGCAATAGAATGCTGGACTCTGCTACGAGCTTGTTATCAACTGGACTCAAAATTGATCTTGAGTCTGATAATCATTGGCATGATACAAAAACACTCTGCTCGGTTCTCACTACTTCAGCAACACCTTTTTTTTTGGGGGGGGGGGGTTGGTCTTTTGCCGACTCTTTAGTATATCCCCCACATACTTCACGCGAGATACAAGCAAAGGTGGACTATTTTCAATGCTTATAGGGGTAGCGAGATGCGGTCAAAGGTACCATTTTGCCTCTTCAAGGCATGTATAAAACTTGGGGATAAACTTTTCTTTTTCCCCACTATCAGATCAGACGAGATGAGATGGGTCAATAACATGTAGTAACCAGGAGGAGAGGCGCCGGGAAAATTCACAGAGAAGCGAATAATGCTGGATGAGGGGTTCACAAAGTTGCCGTGACCTATTGCGGGATTTTAACCTATGTGCAAAGAGCAAAAGAGAGAAGCACATCGTGTTGCGCTGAACGAGG